>NW_010266325.1:104460-104940 GCF_000690775.1 Eurypyga helias
CAGCGCCCTCTCACCAGGCTTTGCCTCCAGACCCTTCCCCGGCTTCGTCACCCTTCTCTGAACACGCTCCAGCATCTCCATGTCCTCCTTGGAGTGAGGGGCCCAAAACTGAACACAGCACTCGAGGTGCAGCCTCACCGGTACCAAGCACAGGGGCACAATCACTGCTCTGATCCTGCTGACCACACTGTCCCTGGTGTAGGCCAGGATGCCCTTGACCTTCTTGGCCACCTGGGCACATGCTGGCTCATATTCAGCCGCTGTCGACCAACACCCCCAGGTCCTGTTCTGCCGGGCCGCTTTCCAGCCTCTCGTCCACAAGCCTGTAGCGCTGCCTGGGGTTGTTGTGACCTAAATGCAGGACCCGGCACTCGGCCTTGTTGAATCTCATCCAACTGACCTCAGCCCATCAACCTAGCCTGTACAGATCCCTCTGCAGGGCTCTCCTACCCTCCAGCAGATCAACACTTCCACCCAACT
>NW_010266325.1:105029-134319 GCF_000690775.1 Eurypyga helias
GCCCCAAGACTGAGCCCTGGGGGACACCACTTGTGATCAGCCACCTAGGTGCAGCCTAGGAGAGGGTTTTATTTTGGGCGCCCTGGAGCAAAGGGCTGCTTTGCAAAGATTAGCAAACTCACTCTGGCTGGACAAATCAAGACGCGTCTGTCCGCTCTTACAGTCCTGGATCCCTCAAGTGAGGATATTTTACATAAGAGTTATTTTAAAAACAGCTCCAGAAACAGAACTGACTTTATATCTATTACTTTAAGGAAAAAAAGCCTTCATTTTTTGCATGCAGTGACTACTTCCACCTCCGTTCTGCCGAGATGGCTTTAGGCAGTTGCCCCACTGGTGGTGTTTGCATGGGGCGGACAACGAGAAACAGTTGACACCAGAGTTAGGCAGCAGGCTCTGAGCAGCCCAGGACTTCAGTCCACCAACAGAAAAGGATGCAGGCTGATGCTACAGTTAAGGACAACTCCCTGGGTCTCTTCAGTCAGTTCTGCTCTTCCCAGTTCAAGGTATTGAGAGAGAAAGCTTAGGACTAATCGGGAGATGCATTAGTACCGCTGATGCCAAGAGCCACATCTGCCTCCCTCCGCTGAGAAAGGCCCATCCCTCCCACTGGGGTCCTTCAGCTGTGCCAAGCCATGAATTTCACGGTTCCTTTTCAGCTCTTTTTTACTTACCTTGTCCCAAGAACAGTGCAATGTCACCTCCAATCACATCACGCTGAGCTGAAAGCCAACTCTAAGGTATGCCTTGGAGAGAAGGGGGCACAGCCTCAACGGCGTCTTCAGATGAGGCACCATATCCGCTGCTCTAAAGAAGAGAACAGAGAGAGTAGGATTATTTACAGCGAGTATTTTGGTTGCATCTTCCCCCTGCCCCCTTGTTAAAGAGCAGAAAACAAAACATGCATACAAACAAGTCAACAGGATGAAACATTTACTATCTGTGCAAGGAGTGTTAAATGAACTCATTTCAGCTTCTCCATTAATATCCGGATGTCCCCTAGTCACTGCCAGGTTTTTTTCCCCACTTTGGCGAGTAGGTAATGACATTAATACCACCGTGTGATCTTCTTTCTCTTCCCTTATTGAGTCACCTTCCCCTTACACGCAGGAGTTTCTTTTAAGGTTCATCAATTGAAATGGTTTGAATGCACCGAGAAAAAGAATAAAAAGAACATTTCATAACATTGGCAGGAGCATTTCAGGGATGAGCACTTTGAATATTTATTCACCCTTTGTGTGAGCAATCTCAGCAAGAAAAAGTCGGCACGAATAAAAGGAATTGCAAATACCAGCGAAGTAGCTCGGTAGTTTTCATTCACGAGAATATTTGCACAGGCTCTTGGGAGAATTATCAGGCAAGGTAATACAAAATCCCTCGCAGCATCAAAGCTTTGGACACTCCGTAATCCTCCTTGTCCAATGAAAAACATCTTTTCCAGAGAGCTGAGGGCCTAAACTGTATGGGATTTTTTTTTTCCCCTGGCTTGGAAAGCCTGGAGAAGGGCTGGAAAAGCTCAGAGAATTGTTATCTTTGCCCTGTTTTTGTTTCCGAGTGCCTCCTATTTCCTACACCTCTCCTCCACCATCCATTATCTCTCCCTTGAGCTGAAGTGGAGAGAACAAGCTAAGCTTCCTTCAGAAGTCCAAAAAACCCAACACTGACACCCAAGGAGAGGTGGGAAAAAGAGATGGCCAAGCAGCCAACACCGTTGGAGCCGCAGGAAGGTGGGAGACTCGCAGGGAAAACCCAGTCGAGGAGCAAGCCACACCAGAACTTTGTACCACAGTTCTGGATTAGACCAGATCCCATCTGGGATCGAAACAAGAACAAATTGCTAAGGAGTAGAACCAAAACATCCATCCGCCTGGGAAAGAGAAAGCAGGACAGCAATATCTACTGAGTTTTGGGGGCTCAGCAATAAAAGCACCGGGGCCAGTTTACTCATAATTAGCCTTTATGGGCAAAAAAATTCCTATGGAACTTCATTCTTGCCATAGAATTTTATAGGGTGGTTCAGAAACTTAGAGTTTTCCATTACCTTGCACAGGTTTTTAGAGCATTTCTCTAGAACCCTGTTGGTTTCAGCCCTGTTAAATTCAATAACTTCCCTATGGGAGTGCTTTAAGTGTCAGGCTTGATTCAGTTATATAAAGGGATAGGGGAATAATCGTTAGACAGTGCATGGGGATGGGAGAAGTGGTTTTGTGTGGCACCAGTCTTATTTAAGAACAGGCTGAATTTATAGATGAGGCTGATGAGAAAGTTGGAAGCAACTAATGTAAGTGCAGAAGACAAAACCCAGGCAATGCTTTTAGAGAGGGCTGTGATTAACTGGGATACCACAGAGACACAAGGATGGCTTCAGACAAGTATTTTAAGTGTTTTTAGATGTTTGTCTTGGTTTCTTCAAGATGACGTCCCATGTACTCTTTTTGCTATTCATAATGTAAGCTATGGGCACCGGAGTTTATATAAGAGCCTGTACTGCTTGCTTTGCAATTAACACATCCTGCAATTAGCAATCCAAAACACTGGAGTCTTTAATATTTCTTCTTACTGCTAATACAGAATATTTTACTGCTAATATACTGTTGTCCTCACACCTTAATTTATTATGACAGTGCGAACCATGACTAATCCTTCTGAGTGCTGAGCACAGGCACAAAAACCCAAATCAGCATCACTCCTTCCAACTACTCACCTACCACCCTCTCCAGAAAGGGGGAGTGGACCAATGTGGCCTTCAGGAGGCAAGGAGTGTGAAGCAGGGTGAGTATCTCCATCCAAGTCTTGGCTCTGATCGGAGGCACTTGCAGTTTGAAGAGGAGAAAGGGCACGAGGTTGGTTTTACCAGGTGTTGCAGCACAGGAGAGGCAGTTCCCAACAGCCAGGCTCCTAAGGGCACATGTGAACTTCATGATGCTCTGATAGGCTTTTCATCTCGCCTGTGCATCTCAAATGTCAAAAGAAAACTCAAAAAAACCACCCTCAAGCAGAGAGGCCCAACTACATTTTCACTGACAGGACCAAATAACATGCGTTTTTCAGCCAGCAACTAAGACTGAAGCTTTCTGCTGCTAACCAAGGATGTTTATCAGCACTTCCCAGAAGATCTGCTTCATAAACAGGTTATCCACAGGTTCTTCACCCACACCCGAGACCCTCAGGAGGAGGCACCTCATGACTCCTCACCATTTGATCCAGCCCCGTCAGCTGGGACCCTGAGGGCCACTCTTTGTGCGTCACCTTCCCGAGTCCGATGGTGCTCAAGACACGGTTGAGAAACAATGCCAACACCAGCTCCAACTGCAACGTGACCCTGGATATTGCAGGAGTCAGCAGCGGGCAAGGCAGGTTTGGAGCCTTTCCCAATTTTGCCATCAATGACTAGAAACCAGTAGCATCAGGTGGAAGAGCTGGTCGGTGCGAGAAGGTGGTGAGGTCACCCACGTCCCTCCCTGCAGCACCCACGTGGCTGGGAACAAACTTCTTTCTCATCGCTGCCTGCTCGGGCATCACTTAATGCCCAAATCCTAGAGGATCAATAGCTCCTACTTTGGGGAACTCTTCCCGAGTACACAAGCGCCTCGTTTATCTCTGAGGTTAGGCGGCTCTTCTCAGCCCTGCGTTGGGTGCAAACTTCCTGGTCCATCGTTACAAACCCTTCGTACGGCTTCTTCGGGTTCATCCCTGGCCTGAGCGCGAGACGCTCCATTTGTTTTGGCAAGAACGTCCCTGAGATTTATACCTATAATTATACAGGTAACCTTTCCGACAGGGAATTTTAAAATGATCAACGCTAAAGCAACCTACGCATTAAATGTGATTAATAAGACGCCAAATGGCCGCGCGTCTGTGCCTCCCTGCTTGTTAAGCATGTCACCAGGAGTGTCCCAAGGCTGATACCGCTGCCGCGAGACACCACGGGACACCCGAAAATGGCGTGGAGTGGCCTTGGCCGTGCCCGTTGGACACGGGCAACATCCAAGGGAGGGTTAGGGTATGCACAAGCGCAGAGGATGACATCCGTCTCCCCAAGTTTCATTTCTGAGGATGGAGACGACTTCTGGTCCTTCCTAATATCTTCTGCTGCCCCTCCTGCCCTCTGTCCTTTTGTCCCCTTCCTGGTGGGAGCCGTACCAGTACGTCCGCGGCCGGAGGGATGCTGGAGGGGTGATGGCAGGATCTCAAGCGACAGGAGACAGATGAGCTCAACTGGCTGGGAGGCTGGTTAAACGAGGTGATCGCTGCTCCCCCAGCACAAGGTCCTCTCTTGCAGAATTGTCTTGCCATCCCCAGGGGCGCCTAATGGAGCTCCTCTCCTCGCTCGCTGAGCAGGCACCAGCTTCACCTGCTATCAAAGCACCCACTACCCGTATAATCAGGGAAAATAGCATCTGTCAGGATATCTGTCACTCTCCGCGGAAGCGCGGGGTCCCCTCCTTCCACCAAAAAGGGCCGCAACGAGCGCGAGACGAAGCTTTGCCGCGCGCAGCGTTGCCGAGGAAGCCAGCGTCACGGTGTGCTTGGCAGGTTGCAAAGCGCTATCCGTTCCGGCCTGCGCCGAGTCGAGGTTTTACAAAGCTTGCATTTTGCTGATGCCCTGAGACAGTAAGAATCAGTCATAGTCAAGCTTGCATTGACCTTCAGTCGACGGCTAGAGCACGCTAAAATTACAGGAGAAACCCTGATAGCTGCTTCCCTATTCTCCGGACAAAGTTATTGCATATAAATTGTGTATTGATTAGAGGCAGGAAATCTTAAGAAGTCTCTCTGGGAAAACTGGAAGGTGGAAAGAAATTCAGGGACTGACAAAAGAGCTACATTAATTAGGAAGGAAAGCAACTAGTGGGAAATAAAAACAAACACAACCTCCCCTCAAGAGCCTCCCACTCCAGATCTGAAAATCTGGTCAAGAATCATCTCTCTAAAGAAAAGGAAACTGGATTTTGGAGCTGTTGTGGCTGGGAAATGGATGCAGGAGAATGAGCCGGCTTCCTCCCCTCACCCAGCGCTGATGAGGACGGAGGCTGGGGAAAAGCTACGCTTCCTGCTGCTCCTGGATTTTGCATGCCGGATGGGGAAAGCAATAGATCACCTGACGAGCGTGTAGCGACCGTGCTTTACTTCTGCCTTCTAGCTCAAAGTGCTTATGGGGTAATTACACATTTTGGACTTAATAGCTGTAATTACTAGGTTCTGTAATCTGCAGAATGCGTCTTTAGCATATGGGCAACCTCAAGTGGTCTAAATATGCTCAGAAGTTTCTTGTTTATCTTCAAATTTCCCACCTCAGCCTTAGATGAACAAGGGATGAAGTGCTTGTCCTCATACCGGGAAGCCTTGCTGGCCCCCCAGCACCCCTGCAGCCACCGGAGGCTGCGGTTCCCTGACCTGGGACAGATGGGACGCTCGTGGGAAGACACACAGCCATGGCCAGCAGCTGATTACAGGCTACGGGAGCCTTTCAGAAATTTGGCTCCCATTTATACAGCCAAATAACATGTGGTGTTTGTAGTAAAGTCACAGCACTCCTTTGGATAGACACCATTACGCCAGGAGCGGCTGGACCAGCTACAGGGTTTCGGCTCCTGCCTCCTGTCCCTTTGCTGCTGGGCACTGCCAGAACTCTGCCTTCAGTCGGATGGCTTTTGAATTACACAGCTATCAATGAGCAGAAAATAGAGGTTTTAAAGTGGGTTTGGGTCTACATAAAAACCCTGCCAGCTCATCGCAGATGGGACCGGCCAGGGCCAGAGTGAGCGCAGGTTCCCAGGTTTATCTCAGTGTCCAGAAATGAGCTGGGCTAGGACTCTCCTACCTACCAGACTGGTACAGCCCAGGCTTCTCCCTACCCCGAATTCTGTGGCTGTGACTCACTTCTTTTGCCTGCAGTCATCTCCCAGCTGTGTTGGTTTCCCTTCAGCCCCCTCTGCTTTTCGGGGTGCCGACTAGACCTGCACCTCCAGGCAGCTGCTCTGGCCCATCCCTGCGCACAGCAGTTCCCTCCTTCGGCTCCCTTGCAGCCCAGATCCTACCTTTGCCCCCAAAATTAAACAGTCTCTCAATTAACATCCATCTCTTTTTCCAGACAGAAGAGAGCTGGCAGCTTGGCCAAGACTGGAAAGGCAGAGTCTGTGGGAAAGCCTGGGATTCCCACACCTCGGACAATTAGCTCCTCCATCCAACATTTCCCAGGGCAGCTTAGCTTTGCTACTGCAGCCTTTTTTTCCAAAATCCCTTTAATTTCACACCACTGCACGAAACAGAAAAGCCAGTCTGCCCATCCATCCCTGCAAAGCACAGCCACATACAGCCCCGTCGGGGATCATCAGTGGCACAGCGTCCCTGTTCAGAGAGGAGGGACAAAGGGGATTCCTTTCCTCAGGGCTGGAAACCACCCACATCAGATGCAGAGAGGCGAGAGACCCCTCCAAGAGATGCCCAAGGGTGAAAATGGCCCGGCATGGTGTGCCTCGGGCGTCATGCCTCCAAGGCCAGCTGCCCACCAACAACCACGAATCAAGACAGTGCTAGGCAGCCCAGCCCGACCTAAATTAACAGCAGCAGGTATGATGCCTCTGACCGAGCTTTGAGCAGTTTTTTCTTTTTCCCCAACATAAGGCATTATGAAAGCTTTGCAATCCATCCTTATGTGATATAAAGCCAGGTCTTACTTCCTTCTGGTTCCTGCTTATTGCTTTGGTCAAAACATATACTTGCAAGGAGGGGGGAAAAATTAAATCAAACAAAACTGAAGAAACCTGTGGGATATCCTGGACTTCAACGTACGCTTCCATACAGGGGTCAAGGAAGCATTAGGGTCATTCAGCAGAATGAAATCAAGCAGTCATCGAAGCGGAAGACGGGAAGAAATAGTGCCAAGTACATCACTTGCTGTCTGCACACAGTGCCAGGCTGCAGCATCCCTCGCTATCTCCCTTCGATCTGCAGTGAGCTCGGGCCACAGAAGCACTGCCGCTGTCCCTACTCTCTATCCCAAAAAGCCCAGCAGGCAGAGGGGGATGTCAGGCTCCCCGCAGGACTGGGGACCACCTGGGATAGTTGACCTCTTCCAGAGGCAGCAAACTCCAGGCCCACTAACAGAGCTAATGCGTCTCGTCCAGGACCGCAAAATGCAACACAGCATCACACGAACGAGCATTTTTAGGGCAATTTTACCCTGAATTACATGTGACTTCTCTTTGTGAGCACCTAACACCCCCTGAAAGCAGCACTTACCCACGGGAGCCTGGTGGTCCCCTCACGCTGGGCTGAACAGGAGAGCGGTGAGTGTAAAACCAGGACGTTGTCCTTGGAACCACCTAGGGAGAGAAAACAGAAAAAAACAACAACGTGTGACCACCATTTTCTTTTTGTTTCCTTGGGAACCAACATCCCATCAGCGCTGCGAACAACGAGCTACCCTAACGGACAAATTCTGGTTTCTCTTCCCCTCTGGGGAAGCTTCTGTTGAAGTCCGCGGAGTACAGACAGGCGTAAAAGGGAGGAAGACAGACTGCGGGCTTCAAAAGCAATGCCACAGGTACCTGTTGCCGTAGCTCCAGATTTCTGGCTACCGGCCGACAGGTTTGATGGCCGGATAATCCAAAAGCATCGCTTATCTTTTGGCATGCTTAAGATTTGCCTCCTTATTTCTCTATAGCGAAAAGCACTGTCCGACCCTTAAAGAGAGCGGGTAGAATGCCAATCATTAGAGTAGCAATTACTTATCTCACAGGAGCTCCGAGAGGCTTAATTAGTTAATATTTGTAAACCACGATGAGCTCCGGAGATGAAGGATGCAAAACACCCAAGGCAAGACGATTGCTCACAACAAAGCCCAGAGCATCCCTGCTTTGCCAGCTGAGCTCCCTCTCGCCGGCCGGAAAGCCGGGCCAGTTTGAACCCTGCTCCCCACCGGTGGCACGGCGCGTGGCGAAGCTGAAAGACACCTAAGGGAGCGTTCCCCGCTGCATGCTAGCTCTCTGAAACCCAGCATGAATATGACACTAATGACATCTTTCAGAAATGTAATTAGCCTTCATTCATGGCGAGGCACATTAGGGAGAATTCAGAGGCTCGGAGAAGTGGGCTCCAGTGGGTAAGAACCGAGGTTTGTGCTTTGAAAGCTGCATTAGGAAAGGAAGGGGGGTGGAGGGGGGAATAGAAAGGAAAATGTTCTAATATTACTTAATTACCCCAAGACATCCTCAGATGTAATCGAGCTTCGAGGGCTAAATGAAGGCTGTGCGCGTGAGACCGGCGGAGGCTGATGCATTTATAACGAGACCACTTTGCAAGGCAAACTAAGTCCCCACGGAGGGAGGCAAAGAGGAAGGACAAGACCGGGGCTGGGGAGGTATCACGAGGTCCGCTGGCTTCACGGGAAGTCCCTTCCCCTCTGCTCAGGGTCGCAGGCCAGGCTGAATGGAGGGAGGACGGGCGATGAAGGGTGCAGAGGCCAGTACGGCACCGCAGTATTGCATCACCGATGGTTTGGACACCATAAAGCCCCCTTGGTACCCAATAACATGCGTGAGCGCTGCTACCTCACACTGACAGCAAGACATCCCTCCATCCACATCCAAACCCGAGATGTTTCGCCATCTAATCATCATCCTCCTCGGGAAATCTCTCCAGGCAGGGAGCTGGGATGGGAAAACAAGCACAAGCTGTCCTTGGGGTAGGGCTGCCTCTGGAGATGAAAGAGGAAATCTTCCCTGTAGTGGCCAGGCTTTGGCCCCATTGCTCCCATTAACGTTAATGGAAACCACGCAAACAAATCCCAGTACCAAAAATCAACCGTTTTCATCCACGGCACCAGAGGCCCCATGCATGCTCGCAAGCCCGTTCCAGCCCTGATTTACATACTGTACAGAAGGAGACATTAAAATCCAAACGGTTTATGGTAATTAACACTCATTTAAATATTATACTGCTAACTATCGCTTCCAATTCTACTCAGCCTTGAAGGGGCTCTGTGTGCGTGTATATATATGTACAGGGAGATTTTAGGGGGATACTGTATCTTCTCTCCCGATTGCTGCTTTCCCAGAAAAAAGGATGTTTAACATTCGTTAATTGTTTCACTTTGAGGAATTGCTGTGAAAACTCACCACAGGAGAAGAGAATTTTTTTTTTTCCTTTAATTTTTGTGAAGAAAGTAATAATGGGAAGCCCTGCCTGTGGCACGGACGTATTAGCCGAGAACAGCTCTGTTTAAGCACTGCGATGGGTGACAAATAGCTATTAACACCGAGCCGCCTGTCACAGGAGGAATGAAGACTATGGAGATCAAACAACCTTTAGGTGGGAACAAAATGCATTATTTATCACCAATTAATCGTTTTTTCCTCTTTGTTCACTAAGGAGCCCAAGCAGTAGGACTGGGGCGGGAGGCAGCTCTGCCTCGCTGAAGACCAAGCGGACCTATCAAACGCCTTTGGAAAACCTTGCACTGATCCAACCCTTTGCGATATCAAATAGCAACAGGAAATAAATAGGTTGTGGAACAAGCCTACGGGTTATGGTACAAAATAAAGGTGTGAGAGGCTGCCAAGTGCCCCAGTCCTGTTTTCAAGGCTCACAGAGCCACTTCAGCAAGGCCAGGCAGGCACAGCCCTACACTGCAGTCAAAGCTGGACCGCAGCATCCTCGGAAGATGCCCGCTGCTACATCCCTCAGGCAGCAGTCCAAGCATCACAAGCTCTGCCTCATTCCAGTTCCTATGGAGTTTTCTCCTGGGAAGAGGAAGGATGCAGAAAGCTTTCCCTCAAGAGAAACCCAACGATACCCACTCCGGTATCTACCAGCTGACCAGCTGGAGCCAACTCCACTGAATCACAAAGCGAGCGGCAAGCCCTGGGAATATCTGCTGCAGAGGACATGGGAAAGGGCCGGTGCGGTTACTCTCTCATATTCCCCTCTTTCTCTCTGAGCACCAGGAGCATGGCCACAGAACATGAGACCTGCACAGCACATCTGTGGGATCCAACCCTTAGCGGCTGCAGCAGCTACCCTCCAGTCAACTTCACAGCACGTGCGACGAAGCTTTGCCCCCTCACCTTCTCCGGGTGCAGCCCAGCTGTACACAGCACCTACGCCGAGCCCGAGGCCTTTTGCATTATTCACTGTGAAATCAGAGAACAGAGATGGACTGTATACGGCAGAGCGCAAGCAGCAGCAAAGGAGGAGCAAGGGGTTAGCAAAAATGGACAGTGCAGGTCGTGGCCAAACAAATTGACCAACAAACCCATCCACATACTGAGGGCAAGTGATCCATGTTCACACCTTGTCTAAAACAACCACCCAGGATGTTTGATGTATCAAAAACATCATTCCTTACCTGCCCATCCATGGGAAAGCATGGGAAATGGCAGCAGAGCCCAGGAGCTGTTGCAATGCTCCTATTACACTAATAGTGTTTTCTGCCCAAACCATCCCAGGTGTGGCTCCTCATTGCTAAAGCATGGTAGGCAGGAGAATCACCCTAATCCCCTCGGGCTTGGACCTGTCCCTTGCACCAAAACTCCTATGAGAAACAGCCAGGATTTTCTTGGGGGGGACCACCAAATGATGCTGAGAGACGTAAGCAAGAGCCTGCACCCACTGCAATCGCTCGACAAGGTCTTGCAAGATCCATGTTTGCATTAAAAAGAAATTAAAAGGTTTTCCGCTCCACCAGCTTGCCCAAAGCCTGCATACTAAATAGTAAATGCTACCTATGAGGTTGAATAAAACCTTCATAAAAAAAAAAAAGCAAGCTAGCAGTCATTGAATACATCATGAACAATGACATTGGGGAGGCATTGTTCTTCTTCTGCCTGATGGACCATGCTGAAACACCTGTTTCTTATCGTGAAACCGTTAATAACTGTCACCACTGAAATCAGCACTGAAAATGTGTCATTAAGTCAAGTTATTCCAACCACCACCAAATTGAGGAGGAAAAAAAAAAACCACCAACCCACAGAGCAAGGAGGAATAGAGGCAAAACTAGATCTTAGATAAACCCAGATAAATGTCAAAAAACATACTCGTCTATGTGCCCACTGAAAAACCATTTGCCACAGGGGAATGGAAAAATCACCACCAAACAAATCCAGTCTACATATTAGATGGCTCCTGCCTCAAAAACATCTTCTAGCTGACATGAAAGACACAGCTGGATAACTATAGGCAATTTTAACTGATTAACTACAGACATTGACCCTTTCAATTAATTCACCGGGGATTTGTTTCATTCCAATCATCTCCTAAAGCTACAGCCTCCCCACAGAGCCAACAGAAAACCAATTTCTGGTCCTGCCTTTCTCCTGCACCAGCTGTAAAGGGGTAACAGCGCTGGTTACTCAGGGGGGTTTAAGGTAATCCTGACTCAGACAGGAGTAACAGAAAGAGCGTAGAGTGTTTTGTACTTATGAGGGTGGGCATTTGTAGAACGCAACCCTTTAGGGGCTGTAGGGTCTTTATCTTCTCAAAGAAACCTAGAGTGATGCACAAGTTAAATCTTCAAATTTTGCACCATTCGGACATGGAAATGGATACGAGTTTTGCCGAGCAGAGCCATCATCTGTAACCAAACCTCTGGCTGACACCCATCATCCTGCTCAGTGGCTGCATCAACCTGATTTCCTCCCATTGCCTTAGATACTTTTCTAGAGAAAAACTGGTTATTTCTCCCAAAAATCATGACCAGCCTCAGTGTTTCCTCTTTCAGTTGCCCCTTTCCCTTCAAGACCCCGGGGTCTGGTCTTGTTTTGGTCCCATTTTGAGCCACTTCTGTCCAGTAGAACTTAGCTGCCACCTTGTAAATTAAACACACCCATCCAGCTTTCAACGTCTTCACTGGCAAAGTAGGTCCAGATATCAAGGCTGCTGGTCCATGGTGGTCTACTGCCCTAATTAGCTGCCTTTTTCCAAGGAGTGACCCTCTAGTGACGCTGAGGAAGGTCTTGTTTTGGTCCCATTTTGAGCCACTTCTGTCCAGTAGAACTTAGCTGCCACCTTGTAAATTAAACACACCCATCCAGCTTTCAACGTCTTCACTGGCAAAGTAGGTCCAGATATCAAGGCTGCTGGTCCATGGTGGTCTACTGCCCTAATTAGCTGCCTTTTTCCAAGGAGTGACCCTCTAGTGACGCTGAGGAAGCACTCACTTGATACAAAAAAAGCATCGCCTGGAGGCAGCAACTCCATCCCCTAAGTTTTTGGCACAAGGCTACGCAGTCCTTTTAGCGAAGCCCTGGATTTTGAGGTGGGTGGCGCAGGAGCCGACGCTGGCCCCGTTCGCGAGGAGTCACAAAAGCCCACTGAAACGGTTTGAGCACAGTCTGGTCTAAAAATAAAAAAAAAGTCAATTACACTGATATTTTCTCTCAAAAAGAAAAATTAAGTGGAAAATTCCTGGCTAGAGCGACTCTCCGCCCTCAGCCTGGGAACCCACACGGTGTCAGGCTGAAAGCTTCGCCCTCCTCGTACCACACAGAGCGGCTGAATCGAGTCTCCTAATTTTCTTGAAATGTCTGAGTTTATTTATTCTGGAAGAATTTTAAAAGGGTCTGCTCTTCTGCAGCAAGCAGCACTCAACACGACGACGCACCTGAGATGACCTTGAAACAATCCAGAACGAATCTCTCCAACCCGAGCCGCTCCCGCGGGTGCGCACACCGAGCCACGGTCGGGGCTTTGGAAAGTGGGATATGGATGGCATCCTTTATCTTCCTCTGCAAGCTCCCCGACAGCCTGAGAAAGGCTGGTTCAAAGGAGCAAAACAAAACACTCACCTGCATGACAGAGTAGTTAGCTTAATCCCCCAAAGGCAAATCCCGTTAGCATGTAGAACTAGGAGTGATAATTGTAACCAGTTTTCAACCTTTACTGTAGTGGAAATAATCACTTCAGCGGCGCTGCCTTGCTTCCCAGAGACTTCTTTCTCCGCAGATTATTTTAAACTCATCTAACAAGGGGAGCAGGGAGGAAAGGAGGGTACAAGATTAAAGAAGAGAGAGCATTTAAGATTGGGGCGGGAGGACGCGATTCAGGCAGCCACAGGTCGCTCAGGATGGTCTGAGCAGCGTCTCCGCTCCGGAAACAACTCCAAGGCAAAAAATTAAGAAAATGGGTAAAACACAAGCTGGATTTCGCACAAACAGATTCTGGTAATATGTATTTTTCTGGGACATAACAGCTTTTTTTTGTTTTGTTTTTAGACAAAAGCCAATCTTTGTCTTTTGTGAGAGAGCTTGACCATCTGGACTTCAGAAAAACATTTGATATTGCGCCACATGGGCAAATGATTAGTTAAACTGTAGGAGGAGAATGTTACAATAAGAGTTATGAATCAAAGAAGAGCTTGGCCTAAAAAAAAAAAAAATAAGATTATAATAGATAATACCAAAAAAGAAGGCAGCCTGGCGGGATTTTGCTGAGCAGACTGTTCCGTCGCCGCTCACATTCAACACTTCCTTAACAACCGGGGACCAACACTCATCAAACTCTCCGCTTAGGAGGCAAACCAACCCAAAACAATGAGTTTTGGCAGCACGCAGAAGGAAACGATGACTTTGAGAACCAGATCGACAGATGTGGAATGACGTTCGACAGTACAAAAGCCAAGGCCAGGTTTTAAAAGACCAGCGATGAGAACTTCCAGTGTTGGACGGAAACAACAAGGTGACAAGTGAGGAGACCCACCTGTGTGGTTTAGCTGTCCTACAACACATCAGGGGCCACTGACAACGCAATTATAAAAAGGCTTCCACAACTCATTTCCAGGAGACAGAGGTAAAAAAAAAACCCTATTAACTGCTAATGAAGAACATCTCCGAGAGATCATATCCTGAGTACTGTGGTGAGGTTGGAGAGAGCAGATATAAAACACTCATCAGCACATTTAGGTTGGCTAATTACTATTCACTATCATATGAGCCACAGCCTGAGAGAGCCTCCATGGGAACAGCAGGAGCAAAAACCCGCCTGCCATTGAGATAAAGTTTATAGAAAAGGGTTTGGTGAGTGGTTGCTTGTAATAGCGAGCAACTGGAGACAGCGAGCCATGGGATCCATCCAGCCCCACGCTCCTCTTATACCAGTAATTATCGGGAGGGCAATGATAGTCCCCAGCTGGCCCCGTGCCCATCGTCGTCTACACGCTCACCACATTCCCAAGACGTTGACATGGGGACACAGAGAGGTGCTAACGCCTGTAATTAGTTTCCAACGGCACACCCGGCTCACGGGCACCACGTTGCCCACTTCCCCAGAAATGGGTGAGTCCCCTTAGAGCTCGAAAAGGCACTTCTCATCCCATGGCAGGGCTTCTCCGAGACACCAACGTGCTTCCCACAAATGTCATTTAAGAGCTTCTGGGCTTTGCTTTTCACAGATGCGCAGAAATAATCTCCCCCGGGTTTTTCCCGGGTCCAAACCAGATTAATTTAAGTCTTGCTCGTTCAAGGGGGACTGGTCCTTATTGCAGCCAAGCCAGCCCGGAGTTAAGTACCTCTCACTCGCTCTAGGAAGACTTCACAAGAATACAGATATAAATAGCTCCCTCAAAAGACAAAACCAAGGAACAGATGCAACATAAGCTGGTCTTACGTCCTGTTAGCACGGGAGGCAACACAACACAGCATCTCCAAACCCACAGCTTCACCAGCCCCCTCAAAATGCAACGATCGCCTTTGGAGGAACCCAAAACCGCAGTTTCTCTTTTCTTGGGCAGCCCTGCGTACAAGGTCTTCGGAAAGAAGCAGGGATGAAGCAAAGGGATTTCAGTGGAAATTAAACTGAATTTACTCTGGTGAATTTTCACGACAAGATACTTTAGGCAAACGTTATTAAGCCTCCCTAGGTAACGTAATTAGAAGTTCTGCCCCTTTTATCAGAAGTTTGCACATGCACTAAAAATCCATCACTGCATTATGTGGTAAAAAGGGCTTTTCCTTTGCCTTTTTTTTTTTTTTAATAAAGGGTTTTTTTTAAAAGCCTTCTTTAAGCAGGTGAACATTTCATGAGGAATCCTGGGCTCATTCTGAGTACATTTGGCTCTCTCCTGAGTAAATCAGGAGTCAGGCTGCGGTTTTACGTCAAAATACGTGACAATAAGCCTGAAAATTCAGGCAGCTATCCAAGGGAGGAGAAGACAGCAGCAAAGGCATCTAAAAGGAGAATTACTCAGGTTTACACAGCAACTTCTGTGTTTATGGGCAAAACCCACTCACTGTGAGTAAGGATGGTCAGAAATTGAGACAAAATGTTTTTTAGTCAGAGGATGTCAACTTGCCAAACCCAAGATCTCACACGGAAGGGGAAGAAAGGCCATTTCAAATTACACTTTTATTTACCCAGGCCAGAGATTTTTCAGTATCACTGTGAAGTTGTCAGCAGCTAAAAAAAAAGGAAGGAAGAAGAAAATAAGAAAAAAAAAGAGCTTCCCAAAGCACAAATAACCTGGTATGTTGGGTACTGGCCAGGGATGCAGATGGCTCAGATTCAAGCCCTTCAAAGCAGGGATTTGTACCTCTCTGCCTCCAACATTCCCAGCGAGGCCCCAGCCATAAACCAATCCTGGGAGTTTCACTCTCATCTTCTTGTTGAAAAAAAAAAGTAATAATAATTTGTGTGCCTTGGTTTTATCTTGATGTAGAAAAAGTCCTCCTTTCAAAATCTCAGGAAGGGCTGTGGGATGAGAAAGAAGCACGTCCCTTCACTCCCTGTTTTTGATTACAGCTTATTAGCATCATTGTTTGGTTTAAGATTTCCCATAAAAATTCCATTCCCAGCAAACACCTCAACCGAAAAAGTAAGCAAGCGTTAACAGGAGCTGTCTCTCATTAAGACCAGTTTCCTAAGAAACGGGAGCTCCTATGCTTGCGCGTGCACACGTCCATCTCAGTCAAGCCACCGGTTAATAGCTTCCATCCAGTTTTGACATAGGGTAGAAATCACAAACGATTACGCTCCTGAAAGCTTGGTGAAAACAAACAGCTGGGCAAAAGGAGAAAGTGATTGCCCTGTGAAGCTCAACCTCACTCTTAGCCATCAGAGAACCCACACCAAGGAAAGTCATAGATGAGTATGCTTTGCGCCTTCCCCTGTCAGCAGCAGTTCTTGGCTCTTAAAAAACTAATAAATTACTGTCAATAATAACCTGGACCTAGAGGCAGGGGGAAAGAAGAGAGGTTTTTCTGTTGAGCCTGTCCTTCTCCCGAGAACAGCCGATTCTCGCAGCCGGTTCCCGCTGCTGGCGGGGTCGAGGGCTTTGCCACCGCCAGCTCCAAGCAGATGGCGTGGACACGCCTGAGCTGGAGAAATCTTTTGTCATAAAACGCCTCTCCCAGAAATTAACTTTAATTAAGGCATGAGCGCTTAATATCTGTATTTGAGACCGAAGAGGCCGTCCCCAGCCTCCCGCGTCTCGCACCTTCCCCAGCATCTCCCGCTGCCCTTGGTAAGGGTGCTGTGACCCAGCGTCATCCCCTCCTTCGGGAAGGTGGCCCCGGCTGCTGATTCGCAGGAAAACGTGCAGGAACTTCACGTCTCGGAGCTCTCTCTCCCTCCTGGTAAATTTGACAAGGGGTTCAAAACTTGTTAAGAGGAGGCTGGTGGGAGGAAAAGCACTGACAGACAGTACAATCACATAAGCTTCTTTTCCTCAGGGAAGCAGGCTAAAAATAATACCCTGCAATTTGACAGCCTCAGCCCAGGAGAGCCACCGGCGCGCTAGCGAGGATGCAGGAGCCCGGCCGGATGCTGGCTCCGGGCTCCTGCTGCAGCGAACGGGCTCGAGTACGGCACAGGGACAGCATCCAGCAGCTGAAACTGCACCCTCGACCCACGATGGCACCCCCGCTGCCGCCCGCCGTGGTCACCCCAGGCACCGCGGCCCACCAAACCCAGAATTTTGCGAGCAAAAGGGTTCCTGCAAGACCTCCCGGCTATGTACCCACGGCTTTCACCGTGCTGCTGCTGCATTACTCTAAAAAAGCCGTTTTACTGCCCAAAACCACGATCCCCCAATGCAAGAGGGAAATCTCGCTGTCACAGCCACAATTCACTCTCCACATCCCGCTCCAGTGATGGAAGAGAACACCCTTTGGTAGTAATTGCTATGTAAGGGTGGGGAGGGGAGGGGAGAGATTCTGATAGCTTTTATTATCAGGGTATCCAGACGTAAAACGAATGCCTGCAATATTTATACATGTCATCACTTATAATAAGTAGCCTGATTTGTCAAAGGGAGACAAGATTCAAAGATGTCAATTAGGAGGAGACGGAGGGCGAGGCGGAGGAGAAACAGCGTGCGGGATTTATCAGCGCTGCAGATGCTGCTTCCCAAATGTCACACACCAATCCGTGAGCAGCTCTGACCTGCGAAGCCATGGCCAGAAACCCCCAAGAAGGCAGCGAGGGTGAAGGCAAGGCGAAGCCTGTGGCTGGGTCCCACTTCGGGGTCAAGCCCTCTGCTCCCGGGGTGGGCACAGGCGCTGGCTGGCAGCCCGCAGAGCCTGGGGAGCAGAAGAGGGAAGGTTTCCTTTGACTGCCCTCTAATGCCAGGTAGAGGAAAAAGTGCTGGGTGCTGGAGGACATGGCAAGGGCCTGCCAGGAAAAAGGCAGCAGGACTTGGGAGCAATCCCCATGAGGACGTGAGAAACGTTGACGTAAACCTGATGGACGGAGCCCAAGAACACACCAAGGAATGAATTTGCTCCCTGGAGAAACCAGCACCACGGCGCTGTACACCCTCACAGGGTATTTTAGGCCACAGTTACTGGCAGGGATCCCCTTTTTTTCTTCAAAATCAATGGACAAAAGCCTCGCTGAAGGCTGGCGTGGTGTTCCCTCCACCTCAGCTGCTGGAAGTTTCGCCCATGCTTGCGCTCACCTTGGCCAGGCAAACTGTCCTCTCCATAGCCAAGGCCTGCCAGCAGCAAGAAATCCAAGGCTGAAGAGTATGGGAGTTTGTTTAAAAGTTACCAAGCCCTGGCCTCCAAAAAAAACCCTAGAAATTCACTTCCAGTCTTAAAACCTGCCTCCCATAATGCCCATCACTGGTGGCACCAGGCAGGAGCAAGTCCCCGACGGAGCAGGGCAACGGACAGTGACAGTCCCACCACTCAGAGCTTTGGGGAGATTTATACCCAACATTTATGTGAACTTGGAGCAAAGCTCCCCAGATGTTTGCGCCTCTGGATTTTGGCAACCAAGCCCCGCTTCTTCCCCTTGCCCAGCAATAGGTGGCAGCAATGAACTGAGCTGGCCGTGCTCTGCAGGGCCACTGCCCCTTGCACCCCAGCAGCCAGGTCCTCCCCTCAAACCACAGCCTCTTCTGCGCAGATAGAAACCACCTCTGCACCTTGCTGCTGGCCAGAGGCTGGAACAACAGAGGACAAGGGCGACAAGGGAACGGGGCTGTCCTCCTCCTCTGGGGTTAAGTGGTCCCGTGTGTACCACTACAGCAGCGTCACCACAGCTGGGATGAAGGATGGTGGGAGAGAAAGAGAAGAGACCTCCATGGGGTCTCATCTTCCAGCCTGACAAAGCAGAATTGCCCCAAAGCGCCTCAGCAGACAGCGACGTTAAAGATAAATCAGGCAGAAACGTCTCAGTCGAAGATCCCTTAGAGATGCAGTTACGTGTGATGTTGTTTGCTCATCAAGGCAAAGGAAGGACACGGCGAGAAACGCCTGCACGCAGCGAGAGCTTGCTCCTCGGCCCAAAAACAAGCAAGGAATGCGAGAACCGAGAGGTCTTTCGTCACTGAAAACGGTCACCCCGCCAAGGCTTTGTTCATCACCCTCTCGGAGACTCAGGACAGGCACCGCCCTGAAATGCCAATACCTTTTTGAATCAATGTTAATGAAATATATGCCATGGCAAAAAGCCATACAGGAGGAAGCCCCGGTGTGGGACTGCTGCAGAAATGACAGCCTCCGAGACTGCCTCCCCCCAGGGAAGCTATGTCGCATCTCAGGCAGAAAACATTCAGCAAGTTTCAAGACTCCCAAGAACATCGCCCTGCGCCAAAGTCACCGGGAGGAGTCCTCCGGGAGAAGGAGCAAACCCCTCAGCCAAGCCAAGGGAGATGCTGACACCGGGATTCATCTTGCTTAACTTAATAACTGCAGACACCTACATCTGAGCTACTCATTCTGCACGCCTGTCTCTCTGTAATGAAGAGAAATAGGCACTTTTAGGATACAAATCGATTTCAGGTCTCCGCGTTAGCGGGTACAACCTGAGCCGAAAGCACCCGTGCCAAGGAAGTCACGGCCACCGACGGCCGAGCTGTCTGCGGAGCAAATCCCTCCCAACCACCAGACAGGGGACAGCAGAAGGGACCAGCCGAGAGCAAGACGTGTCCTCACGAGACGAGAGCTGATGTCTGGAGACAGCCGTGGCTGACGGGCGAGCGACGCCGAGCAGGGTCGTCTTCCCCTCCATCGGAGATGGAGCGCCCAGCCTTCCAGCTCTGGGGCCCGGCCAGCAGGCAAGAAGGATGACAGACACATTAGCACCTTCCTCTTGTCGACAGCTTGTTTTCATCCAAGATTCCTCGTCCTCCGCTAATTATTTCCTTTTGATTTAGAGACTTCAGAAGAAAAGATGCGGCGGTGGCCCCCAAACTACCCGCCTTGGGGCTGAAGAGGGGGAGAAAACCCCAAATGACAGAGGACTTGGAGAAGGGGGAGGCTCGCTCTTGTCCTTGCATCAAGAAAGCAGGAGTTTCTCTTTAGGGGCATTTGGTGTGTATAAAAACTAGAGGCCAGACCTGAGAGCTACAGTATGTTGCACCGAGTTTTGGGGCTGACTCGGGGAGAGCAGGAAAGGTTAAGCTCCCGCAGCAAAGAGCACTGACCAGGTACCCAAGCCCAGCCAAGGGGGATGACATCTAAAGGCATCCAAAAACCAGCACAAGGATTTGTGGTGTAACTTAAGGAGTTTTCAAACCAGGAGGGGCCCCACACCCGGGTACGAAGCATAAATCTCTGCAGTGCTGCTTCAAATTAATCCATGGGAAGAGACTCGCTAACCGGCAGAAGGGCAGCGAGGGTGATTCAGACCAGTGGTTTGGAGAATTCTCGTTTTGACCGATAACCAAAGATTGGAAAGAAAAAGGGCACGCTCAGTGGAGAGGGAGGACACAGTCTCCACCGGGAAGGGAGCCTGCACCCAAACCCAGCCTCTGCGGGCACATGAAATACTTTCACCATGAAATACTTTCACCCCACCATGCCAGCACTCCCGCCGGCATCCCTCCCAGCGATGCTCAGTCCTGCAGCCCTCTCCAGCTCAGAGATTCGGGGTACTGCAAGCAAGGAGCCGTGAAGATCAGCTTCCCACCCACCCCCAAGCCATCACGGCACACGGGAGGCAGTGAGAAAGCACCCAAGGGAAACAAGAGCAGCCCAAAGTCCCTGCCAGCACCCTCCTCACGTGACGTAAGCCGGGCTGAAAGGCCCCTTCCGCTCCGCACCCTCCCGGTCAGGTCAGCGGAGCCGCGGCGACCCGAGGCATCAGCGCGCTTCGCAGCACGCGGGAACGAACGTGGAACCGGCCAGGCGTCTGCATGCAAAAATCCTCTGCCCGCTCGGAGATTTTTCAAGCCCATACGTTTGTATTAAATGGTCTGTTAGAGATTTGCTGGTACTTTTCAAGCTCTGACAGCCCTGTTGTTATTTCAATTGCCTTTAAGCCACTTCGTGGAATTTTCATATATAAATATGGAAATATGCAAAAGCCCTCAGATTTATAGGATCCGACACTGCGGTTTAAATGAATCCCAAATGATCTTGTCTCCTGCTCATGCCCCCTCCCGCAGCACCCCTTCCTCGGGGCTCTGGCGCGTCCTCTCCGCGCAGAGCAGTAATCCTTCCCAGGCAGGCCAGGAGCCGTATCCATGCTCCCCTCTTCCTCCCAGCCTGCCAATCTCCCATCGTTTACGCTAGCAGAGCCACCTCTTTGGCGCTCACAAACGGGAGTCGTGCTGTGCAGCAGCGGTTTGGGTTTGAGTCAGGCAGAGCAAGGCAGCCTTGGGGGTGCAACCACAGTGGTAGCCAGTGGAGAAGCCACCCCGGGAAAAGCCTTGGTCATAGAATCATAGAATGATTTGGGTTGGAAGGGACCTTAAAGCCCATCTAGTTCCAACCCCCCTGCCATGGGCAGGGACACCTTCCACTAGACCAGGTTGCTCAAAGCCACATCCAGCCTGGCCTTGAACACTTCCAGGGATGGGGCATCCACAGCTTCTCTAGGCAACCTGTCCCAGTGCCTCACCACCCTCTCTGGGAAGAATTTCTTTCTGATATCTAATCTAAACCTCCCTGATTTCAATTTGTACCCGTTACCCCTTGTCCTGTCACTACAGGCTCTTGTAAAAAGTCCTCTCCCACAGGGTCAGACCCTGTGGGGCTTCAGAGCAGCTGATCCTCAGGTGGAAACCTCTTGGATGTGCAGCTTCCAAAGGGCAAACCTCCTCACCTTACAGCTCCCATCACCGGGATGGGAAAACACAGCATGGCCTCAGGGAGACAGGCATGGGGTGGCCCTCGGTGATGCTTTTGGACTGAATCCACCCCAGGGCCTGCTTGGAAAAATGCTTTTCCATCTCTTCCAAATCACTCCAGAGGGACTGAGCGCAACAAAAACCAAGCCTGAGCTCACAACAGCAGAAAACAACCCTGAAAATCTCACTCCCCCTTGGCAGGGGCACATAGTTCACCTGGCGAGGGGCACGACCCGGGGCTCATCCGAGCCGCACGGCCGCTGCCATCCCACACATGCTTAAAAGTAGTTAGAACACACCTATAAATCAAGACTAGAGTAACAGTAGGCTATATGAGGCCTGGTTTAAATCACCGAAAGTCAGAAGAAGGTTAAAGAAAGGAAAATCGACAACCTGGAGAAAATTGCGAGCTCGGTAACGTGCAACAGGAGCCGGCTAAAATGACCTTCTGGCAGCCATACGTTTCTCTATAGGTGCCCCATATTCTCCCTGAATACTAACTTGTTTCATCGCCTCCCTGCAGCCCGGGAGGCGGTTCCTTCATGGCTGAGAAAGCAGCTGGAAAATGGCTGTGGCATCCCGTCGACCTCCACCTCTCACGCTTGTTTTGAGGCAGAAATTGGAAGTTTCGGCCTTGCGAAGGAGTTTAGTTTGTAAGCTCTGAGGACACTCAGAAAGGAAAGCCCAGAAGAGATGGGCCTGGGTTTACCAAGCACAAGCAATACTGCCTTTGTTTAACAAACTGGGTAGCTGAAAACACAAAACACGTTTGATGAGGAGAGGGCAGCACCACCTGCTCAGGGAGTCCAGCGTTTCCCTTGGACTGTTTATTTATTTTTTCCTTTTGGCCTATTTTCTGCATCAAGAGAATTTCAATTTCCCTCCAAAAGCAACTTGATACAGATCACGCGAAGAAAAAAAATAAGTGGGGGGAAAAATGTGTCGGCGCAGCTTTTACTGAAGGAGATGCCTATAAACAGCTGTGCTGGAGCATGTAATTCTTTCAGATAAAGGGTATTTGTTATTTTCTAAGAGACATTAATTTTAAACCCCTAAGTTTGGTGCTAGGCCTACACTTGGTTATCAGATTGACACATCCTGACTAACCAAGGAGAATTAACCTCGCAGGGCGCAGAGAGAGTTGATTATTTCAAATAAAACAAGGATTCTTTTCCAGTTCAGATCACATGGACAGTCGGTTATTTTAAGTCGATCCATGCAAATACGTTTTTGGCTGCACACGCTCTGGCATCCGCGGGCTTGCTAGGCTGCCTTCCCTCCCTGCAAACCCCAGGCTTTCCTGCAGCCACCTTTAGCCAGAGCCTTTCCCCCTGCCAGGATTTCCTGGGGGGAGGCTGAGGAAGGGGAAAGCACCCTGTCCTGACCCGCTGGCTTCTGGGGAGGTGTGCCCGAGCTCCCCTTCCACCATCTCCCACTTCATCCCTCGGCATGAATCAACCCCCTATTAACTCGTGACACTATTAGCTTTTGCTGTCACCAGAGCTGACAATTCAAAAGGCCCTCGAGAGCTGTCTGCAGAGACACAATAAATGAGATCTCTTAATTAACACCTCCCTTAACTAAATAAATTAATTTTATGCAGCTGATATGTCGCATCTTCACAGTTGGAGGGTGACGGAGTAGCTAAAAACTTCCCTCTCCTCTGAGCCCGTGGAAAGACTTTCTCCTTGACAGTGTTTCTATAAACAAACCCTGCTCCGAGGTGGCGGTGGGTACATAACAGGCAGGGAAGGAGGCCGCTGGAAGCTGGCCAGCTGGCATCCCTCTGCTTCAGCATCCCTCAGCACCTTGGTTTGTGGTAGAATCGCCTCACCCGGAGCGGGGAGAGAAAGAAAACCCTCTGTGAAGGAAGAGATGCCCAACAGCGGGACGTACACGCTTGCTGCAGAGGTAAGGCAACCCGCCTCCTTTTCTTCTCCGGAGAAAAACCAGCTGCAGCTATGCCCAAGCACGGAGAAAGTGTCAGGATGCTTCACCTCCGTGGTGAAGGTTTGTGAACCCGGTCTTGCAGTGAGTGCTGTAAAAGCTACAACCTAGACTCAAAAAAAAACCCCTTGGCACACAGGAGTCAGGACTTCAGCCCTCAACCTGAAGGCATCTGATGGGCAAAGCAGATCCCGTGCCCGCAGCTAAATCCAAACAGCTCCCTACCTAAAATATACGTCTGGAAAACGGTTACGCACGCCGAGACCTGACATCCAGCACACGGATACTGAGGGATCGCTCCGTGCCCCACACCCTGGACTTCATACGCACGCACGCCCTCCTCTCCACATTCACCTGCTTTCGTTTTGGGGCAGGTGGCAACACATGCCCACACTCCCTCCAAAACACCTCTCAAAGGAAATCCTTTTCCTTCGCCTTTTGTCCCCCTTTTAACCCAACAAACATTCATCGGGAAGGAAGGAGACCTGGCCTGCGGTCAGCATGCCCGCAACTACCTTCTATAAAGCAGCCACTGGTAACATCATAAAAGCTTCTTCTGCAGCCTTTGATGGCTGGGGAAAAAAAAAAAGAAAAAAAAATCAAAAGCTTACCAGAAAAACCGACATTCTCCTCCAGGTCTGAATCACCGGCACAGCTTTTGGTCCTTGAAGAAACGCGATCGTCCAAGGGAACAGACTCAAGGCCAAATTCAGATCACATTATCCAGGTTATCAACAGGGTGCCCTGCAGAGAGGCAGCCAAAAATTATTTCCTCTTCCCTCTCATTTGCCCGGTGGAGCGTGACAGAGAGAAAGACTCTTCCTTTTTCTTTCATTTTTTTGAGGAAATTAATTAGGTTTCTCGAGAGGCTTGGATTTAAAACCAATTTCCCAATTAAAAAGCATCAGGGTTTGTAGTTGGTGCAGGATTTAAGCTGGGTCTGTTTGTTTGCCTTATGGGATCGATGCCACAGTGGTCACTATTTTGAGGAAATTTTGTAGGTAACATCTGGGAGACACGTTCTCCTGCTCAAAGCCAGTTTAAAGGAGAGAGGGCAAAAAAGACTCGTGCTACTGCCAAGTAAAAGAGCACCAGGCAGCGAACGCTGAAAGGTATTATAATGCAGTACCCACCTTCTTCACAAGAGCCAAGAAAAATCATCTCCAACAAATCAAGGACAGGCATGGGTGGATTCTCTGATGTATACTCAGGGGTTGGGTCACTCCAAATTTCTCTCCCGAGGGAGAAATTTGCCCAGCTCCCTCTCCTCACCTCTGAAAGAATCAGCTCAAGGCTAGACTCTCTTATCTCCCACAAACAGAGCTTGACCTCTGCCATATTTGCAGCAAGTCCTATTACTTTGGGGCAATTCAGAGCTAGAAGTTGATTGTTACAGGCCAGGAAGGAGCATTCTGGCTTCTGTGGTGTTTACAGCTTTTATCACAGAAAAATCCACCTGCACCAGCTCTAAAAATAGATAAAACCTCTGAGCAAAGCCTTTTCTACTCAAGATCCCACGTCACTAACAAGTCCCTGTACGCTCTGGGAATCCCCCCCAACGGAGAGCGGGAACTCTGGAAAAAGCTGTACGGTTTTTCCTGCAATTCAGTGTGGCCTGCGATCCTGGCTTAGAGGAGCTCTAGGGACAACCTTAAAGCTGACAGCACAGCACATCGCCGTGTCAGACAAGGTCAGGCAGCCAGTTGGATCAATGCTTCCATCATCTTGGCACCGCGGCACACGCCGGCAGCCGCGGACGTGCGCTCGCAGCAAAGCAAAGACCCGGCGATGGCGAAGGGGAGAAGGAAGTAAAGCAGGTTAAAAAAAAAAACAAATTATATCCCTTTTCTTGTACCAGTGGAGTTACTTTCCAGTACCCAGAGTACAGGAAGCTCATTTGTGGTGGTGTTTTCACTTGCTTCCAGGCTTCAGGGATGTTTTGTCCCCTCCCCCTACTGTAGGCCAACAGTACTCAGCATTCACTCACACTCTTTTCTGCAGTGTAACAGCTTTACTGTTACACAAAAAGGCTGACTGCTTCCTCTGGACAAGGGTTGGGCAGTGGGGAGCTGCCTGCATGAGCTGCTATGAGGGTAAATGTAGGGAATGGAGATGCTTGAGGAGAAGCAAGGCGAAGACTTGAGTTGAAGAACAGTCGTACTGGAAAGCCAGGAGATGGACCAAAGGCAACTCGGTAGGAAGAAAGGGATGGCAGAAGGGATGCTGAAAAGCCATCACAATGAGGTATGGTTGTTTGGAGGAGGGGGTGCTGGGGCGTTGGCATCCGAACGAAAGGAGACCGCACAGCCAGCATCAAAGTCTTTTAGGGATTCTCAGCGTGCTGGTGCCACCAGAGAGGATTTGATGAGCTGAAAAAAAAAAAACCCAAACCAAACACCCTCACCTTGCATTTTTAAAAGTGTCTATCTCCTACAGCCAAAGAGAGAAGAGGAGGGTGAAAAGTGTAAACCTCCCATACAAACTGCAAGGGAAGGAAAGAATCGGGAGATGTGCAGAACCCCAAGCCTGACTCACAGCTAATGATGGAAATATGAGTTTGCCTGTAATTGTCTCCTTCTCACACTTACATCCAACCCATCCTTTGGTCTTTCTCACTCAAAGAGCCTCTAATTCTAGTTGACCCATTCCACCAAAGCTTGAGAAGACAACGGACCTCCCCAGGCCACACAGTTCCTACCAGCTGTCTCGAAAATCTACGTCTACGCCAGCAAAGACATCCAGACTCGTGCAGACCTGGACAAGGACATCATCAGAGTTCTGACATCACCCAAAGTGTATCGGGAGTGGCTGGACATGGTCAGACAAACCAGAGGAGCGTGGGTCAAGAAAGACAGGGGCACAGAGAACATCAGGGTTTTTATGTATGTTCTTTCCCCCTTGCAACTCCTGCTGCTCACAGCACAACTTGCTTTCTTCCTCCTGCCTCTCTCAAGGAAAGTCATCCCTCCTTTTCTCATCTTCTTGAGTGAAGGGCTTGGCTTGGTGCCACTTAAATCCCAGGGCCAGAAGCTGAGATAAGCCCAATTGCCAGCACCCAGCTCAGCTTTGTGACCAAGATGTCCCTCCAAACACAGGGGGAAGATCCTCCAGCCACCGAAGAAGGAACAATTTCTGGTTTGGAATTTTTTACAAAGTTGCTGTTTTCACAGAAAAGGAAGATATTAATTAATGTTCATTTTTCAGTGAAATAAAATCCCTGAGATAACCCGGAGTCCCGAGGGAAAATAAGCCAAGGGACAAAGGCGGATGGGACTGCTGGAGGGGATGAGAGCTCGTGCAGCGCACTGCCATCACCACCGTTTGGATGCCCTGAGATGACATTATCACTTTTATCCTCATCTCTCCTTTTCAGTTCCCAGAGACTTAAGTAAAAGAAGTTTTTGAGGGGCAGGCAAGCACAAGTGCACGTTAACAGTGCTACCAGCACACTGCCCGTTGCCTGTAGTCACTGCTGCAGCTAAAAGCAGCAGCGATAACCTCAGAGAAGTACGGTACGACCTTAGCTCAGGCAAAGCCCCTGGACACCCCGAGGTCTGAGCCCCCAAACCTACTGACACAGTGCCATTTACCCCCTCCACCCTAGATGAAATGTACCCCCTATATCTGAGGATTTGGAAGACGGAGCATAAACCATGTGCTACGTCACCGCCACCCTCTTTCTAAGTTGTTCTGAGGTCTCAGCCTTACTAGCTGCATGAAGACTATGTTTAGAAGCCCAAAAACTCCCTTTTTTGTTTTTTTAATAATTTATGAAACCTAATTTTTGTTTCCCTGCTGTCTTCATGGACACACCTCAGCTAAAAATGCAGTTTCAATGACATATCATTCATCCAAGGCCTGAAAGGGAGCAAAGAAATCGTTCACTCACTCCACAAACAAGCACAGGAAAGCCAATATTTCCCCCCCATTCCCGCTGTTCATTAAACTAATTTTATGCATGAGGTGAGATTGCATCTTTCCTAAAAATAATAATAATAATAATGAATACATTTTTCTCCAGTGACAGCATCAGTGATGGGGTTCTGCTTTATCACAGCAGACATTTCAAGACAGCCTGGTCAAAAAATGCACCATGAATGGCCAGAATTGGCATCTGAACCTATTTATGAGGCTTTTTTCTGGGCTGTTCTGGAGCAGAAAGGTTAAGGAGCCACACCACGCCGAAGACATATGCAAACCAGTTTCCAAAGCAGCATTCTTCTGAGGGTGAATCGATGTCCATAGGGTCCCACCCATTCAACCGGATTGAAGGAGCAAAGTAAGGCCACGGAAGCAGAGATTCACAGACACGAATCTGGTTAAAGAAGCATCATCCTTCACAAGTCCAAAACTTGACCCTGAACAGGGATGCTGGATAGCACCCTGCTAAAAAAAGGTAATATCTGAAGTGAGTAGGGCATCTCCAATCCCTACGTCCCCTTCAGAGAGCTCAAGGATGACTCCACCCATTCCTTTTCCCAAGCCCCAAACCCCGGTTATAACAAAGAAGGGGAGATAAGAGAATAGATAAATCAAGTCTCTGCAAAAATACCAAGGAGTACTGGGGGAAAGAGAGCACTTTACAAGGAGATACGTCTTTTTTTTGTCCAGAGAAGCTGTGGATGCCCCATCCCTGGAAGTGTCCAAGACCAGGCTGGACGAGGCTTGGAGCAACCTGGTCTAGTGGAAGGTGTCCCTGCCCATGGCAGGGGGTGGGACTGGGTGGTCTTTAAGGCCCCTTCCAACCCAAACCATTCTGGGATTCTCTGATCTCAGGAGAGTCTGACTGTGCAATGCAAGGAGGATGGAGAGGAATAAAAAAGAAGCTTTTAGCACCTGTTTGCTTGAGCTTATAAATAAGAAAAGAGGCAAGTGCAGTTAGAGAGGACAGCATACACCCATCTCCCCTTGAATCCTGGTCGCTGTCCTCTCTGTGAACTCCACATTCCATCAGGGCTGCAGCCAGGAAAGCTGCAGCTGTGAGAGGAGGGAAAAGGCGAGGGGAACCACATCCCGCATCCGAAGGCGGGCACAGAGGAGGTGCAGCCCTAATCACCCACAGAGACAGGCTTCCCAGAGAGGAAAGCTGAGAAACGTATCACCTATCATTAGAGGGCAAGAGTCATAAATCCAACAGCTGAATTAAAAGCAGGGATAAGTCCAGAGCAGAAAAGCAGAGCTTGAGCACAGTCAAATCTACGTCCCCAGTGTTCGACCAGCCCTTGAACCTGGTTTGCATTGCCACAGCGCTCAGCATTTCCAGCCAAAGGACTTCACACATCCAAGGAGACGCCAAGGGCTTAGCTGACAGAGTAACCCTGAGCACGCAGCCCCCCATGCCAGAGAGACCTAGGAAGAGCCCCTTTTCCACAAGCGGGGATGGAGACGTCATTAGTTTCCAGGGCTGAATATGTTTAGCATGGATGATAAAGCGCAGTCATTTCAGAGCTGTGAGAAGCAAGGTCACCGACACCGCTACTGCTGATTAAAGAACTGGAGGTGCTTTGCTACGGTGGGGCATCTGGCTATTCGCAACCCAGCACACAAGGTCAGAGCACAGGTCCCTTCAGAGGGCTAAAAAAGCAGCTATTGAATGCAGAAGGGTGTCCAGACCACCTCCTCCACCTGCCACAGGGTGCCGTGAGCACACGAGGCTTTTTCGAGGCTTTTTATTAGGTGGGTACGACCACTCCGGAGTGAGCCCGAAGCTGTAACCTACAGACCTCACCACCAAAGAGGCTCAGCTGAATCACAGAGTGGTTTGGGTTGGAAGGGACCTTAAAGCCCACCCAGTTCCAACCCCCTGCCATGGGCAGGGACACCTTCCAC
>NW_010266325.1:134870-152736 GCF_000690775.1 Eurypyga helias
CTCATGTCCAGCTTTCCATCCACCACCAGCAAGGGCCGTGTCAGCGCGCCCATCCTCCCTGCAGCCCTGCCCCACTTGCCTTTGCATCATCTAGCAGGAAAGGCCAGTGAAGAGAACAACGCCCCGAACAATAACAAACTACAAATGAACACACAGAGATGGGGGAAAGGAGCCAAGCGAACTGCAAGCCCAGTGCTCTGGTCACTCAAAGGACAGCAGACCATTGCAAGCTTAGTTTTTCCTCTCCTGTGGGGCACTCCAAAAATTCTTGCCCTGTAGGAGAAAAGTTAAGAGTGTTTGCACCCACCACCGGTTCGCAGATATGGAGAGGGAGGGCTGTGCCTTAGATTATGGATACTCTGGACACCAGCTCCTCACTCCCACTCCAGGGCAAGGAGGGCAGCAAAGCTGGAAGATTTCAGTCCCTCTGATGCAAAGGTACACCCACAGACTCTACCCATCCAGAGAGGCGAGCAAAGCTGTGCCAAGGATTTTACGCCGTGCCTGCAAACAGCGACAAGCGCAACCAGTGCCGGAAGAGCCGACTTGCCAGTGGATGCCTGGTTCCATAGCCTAAGAGGAAAACTGGCTCTGATGGCCTACCAAGCATGGAAGCGAAGCCATGGAGCAACACCAAGGTGCCATGACATCCAAGTCCTGCTCCAGAGAGGAGCATACTCCTGTCCTTGCCCAGTGGGACAGCGGAGCAGCAGGCAGCAGTGGCCCAGCCGGAGTCAGCCTCCTGGCTAATTCCACTAACACACGGAGAGAAGAGACACCATCAGCATTCCCCGGCTATTTTTAGTACCTGATGACTTTCCTGGAAGCGTGCCACAGCGACGGGTCACAGGGATGATTGCGGTAGGGACAAGCGTGGCCCCTCTGCCAGGACTGCACCAAGCAGGAATAGAAGCCAGCCCAGGTCTGAAGGAGATGACAACAAACACCGGTGAGCATACCGAACACAAGCTCCAGCCACTCGTCCTCCATCCCTCTCTCTCCCCACTCACCTGCGGAGCAGCAGCTGATGCCAGCCCGGGAGATGCCCAAGACCCGCTCCATCCCGGAGGGGATGCAGGGCTGGCACAGAGACCTGCTCAAGACTGCGGACAAGCGTCAGTAATCATTAGTGACAAGGGGGACAGGGCACTGCCCCTGAAACGGGATGAAAGCAACAGCAGAAAAACCCTGTAGGTCTGGTCCCAGGGTGAACTGGCAGCTGCATTGCAGCACCCACGAGCCAGGGTGACTGCTTCCCACAGCCCTAACCAACACATAAGTTGTCTTGGCGTCTCCTAGACTGCTGCCGGCCATCAGGACAAGGAGCTCAACACTTCAGCAGGGATTAGACTGAAAATTAATGACGTTTTCCTCTACACCACCAGATCGACGTACCAGAGAGGCACAAAGGAAGGCAGCTCAGCCGAGAGCTCCAGCAAGGAGTTCAGTTTGATTTTCCACCTCCTCTCACGTATTTCCCCCAAAAACAGTCTTTAGGACAGCACCTCAGACGCAATGCGTTAGGACAACGGCAGCGGGAAGAGGAGATGAGAATCGGACCAGCCGTGCATGGAAAAGCAGCTGGAGTTGAGCACAACGTTGCCTTTGGGTTTGAGTTACTGAAGAATTATTGATTTACTCTCCGCCTGCACTCAGAGGGCTGCAAGCAGGAACGCTCCCATGCACTGCACGGCAGGGCTCGGCTGGTAAAATCTTAATGTGGAGGCACCCTGACTGAGCACTGCCAAGGTACCACTAAATAAATAAAGGGAAGGTGTGAAAATTTCAATATTCTTTTTGCTACTTTAGGAGCCAAATCACCAAAGGCAGGAACTGAGGGGAAAAAAAGTGGATACACAGCACTCTGAAGTCATCTTACAGATGCATGAGGCAAGGGGCTTAATTTAGGGGGGAGCACAAGACACAGCCCAACTGCTTCATACCTGGTGTACAAGGTTTGACCTGTTTGGGATCAAAATATGTACAATCCTGGCAAGGATAAAGCTGCCTTGGGGCCATATGCTGTGGGTCTGTATCAAACGTTAGGGTGGCGAGGAGTTTGAAAGAGCAGGCAGAAGTTTTCCAAATTAAGTTCTTGCCAATTCACCCTCTTTCAGGTCTTCCTGCGGCCAAGAGAAGTTTGACTGGTCCCACATCAGTGCTGTCCCCACGGCATCTCTAACCCCACCGCCGGGATTTGCCCCAGGGAGTGTCCCGCAGTCCGAATCCCTCCCTCGTGCTGCCAGGGAATCCAGGACCCAAAACAAGCCTTCTCCAGGGCTGTCTCCTCTCAGCTGGGGGAAGGCAGCTCACATGGCCCCGCAGCCCTTCCTCAGTGACCCATCCATGAGGTTTGGGCACTCGGATGTCCCTCAGCGCAGAGGGAAGCCCAGCAAAGCCCTGTGCGCAGAGGTCTGATGAGAAAGTCCACGGTTTTTGTCCTTCCCTAAACCATGTATTCAACTTCACCTACAGCCCAATTACACGTGGAAGCATTAAGGGAATAAAACAACCTTGAGGTGTGCAAACTGTTGCTTTACTAAATTAGTTTGGTTGTATTGTTTAGGATTATTTTTTGTATAATGCATTCTGATCAGATATATCTTTTCCATTTTGCTTTATGGAAAAAAAAGAATTAATAAGAATTAATCTAAAACCTGCAATAATGACAAGGAAGGGAATAGTGTTTTATAAAAGGTGGGCATTAAGGGGGTTAGAAATGCATACTTTTGAGATGTGAGGCAGTAGCTTAGGAAATTAGGTGAAGCAAGAGTGAAGGGGGTTTATTTTGGCTGCCTGAGAACTTCCGTGTGTGTGTGTGTGTCCCCCCCGCCAACTCCCACACGTGATTAGATTGATAACGCTAACCAAATATATAATTTAACTGAAATTAAGGGAGTGTAAAGTTCAAACAGATGCACTCGCCAGCCCTTTGCAAGAGCCGTGCGCGTGCAGAACAGAAGCGTTAGCGCAAAGCTTTGCTCCTTCATCAAGAGGAATTGTTGGAATATCTGATGCAGCACGCGTGCGGCTGAGGCTAGTTAAGCGCCGACACTCGGAGAATATGAATGAAGGCGGGCGTTTTTAAAGGCCTTAGAGGAATTAGGTGCCCAAAACACACACAGGCAGGCACTTAATTCCCCTGAAAACCCAGTATTTCAACTACCTTGCTGAAGAGATTTCTTCAGATAATCCAGAAAGCTTACATAATACCTTACAAAGAGATTTTTTAATTATTTTTTTTTTTACCTCAGGGACACTTGGGATTCAACATTATGATTCAAGTTGCAGGAGGAATTTGGTCTTTCGCTTCTCCATGCAAGGCTTCCAGCCTTCTGGGAAGTTTCAGAGTGCATTTCCTAGTTATTATGGTAATAAATGAAGAGAGGCTCCAGCCTAGTGTTATGGTACAACCTGCAAGTAAAGAAATCCCTTCTCTTCTTCACACCCACCCGCATCCATCCACCGCTCATGTTTTTAGCAAAAAGGCAACTTAAACATCTAGCTTCATTGCTGCACCTAAACCAAACAGAAACATCCAATCTCGTGAGCCAAGAGTGTCACACCAAAGCCATCCTGGGGACATCCCTGTAGACAAGGTGATCTCAGCGACATCACCGCCCGCATCCCCTTCACAACAGTTTGAGGGGACCAGGAGCCAAAGCACACAAAAGGTACATTAGGGTATTACAAAGCATCTCTCGTTTCCCAGACCCAGAAAGGGCTGTGCAAACGGGTTATCTCCCAGAGCTCAGTCTGCAAACTCCTGCCATCAGCTCCCTGAGGCTGCTCAGCATCCGCAGTTCCCAGGCACGCAAATGGGAGTACTCTGGATTTCCAAAAAGCCCTTCTCCATCAGTGGGATGAGTTATTTTGAAGACCATATTGTGCTGGAAATAGGCTCCAATCCCCATTTTGTGCCAAGCAGAAAATAGCAGAGTCCCCTCCAGGGAGTCTCTTACCTGCGTGGGGTTTGGCAGGGCCACCTTGGCTGGAGGACGCCATCTGTCCCCTGTCTGGTCTCCTTCTCCATGCAAGGAGGACAGACGGACAAAGAGGGATTGGGAACAGAGATAAAAAATTTAAAAGCACCAAGAATACTGCAGGCATCCGACCACGCAGGAAAGTTATTACAGTTAGAAGAAAGCCACCTGCATCAGAAAGGAGTGAAGCCAGCAACCGAGATACATATCAGGGGACAGGAGGAGGCTGGGACGTGATGAGAATTGGCATAAATATGAGGCTGAGGCAGAAAACATTGGAAAATAAGGAAAGGAGAAGGAGCGCTGGGCTACATGGCATCCCTGGTACATCGGATCCAGTCCTCCTGCAAGCTCCCGCTAAGAGCAGGAAGGGTTCTATCCCCTCTATTCCCATGGGGAGGCTGGCCCAGAGTCCGATTGCTCTCTAATTGTCAGAAACGATCTTCCCATTTCCAGGCTGAATTTATTCTGGGCCAGTTTACGTAAATTTGTTCTTGTGCCAACACTGTCCTCGGGCATAAATAGTTCTCCTTCTCTGATGCTCTCCCCTCCCCACCTTCCACCAGTGTATTTATAGGCAGCTATCTTCCTCAGCTTTCACTTTTCTAATTTAATTAAGTCAGGCTTTCCTCGCCTTCGCTCTGAACACGAGCTTCGTTTCTCTTATCGCGTCAGCAGCCCTTTCCCAGCCCCAGTTCTTCGGTCCAGCTCCGGTGCCCCTTCGAGGAAAACATGAGCCGTACAATCGTCAGCGGTGATCTTTCCTAGAAAACAGATGCTTGTGAGCAGAGCGCCTAATTGCAAACTAACAGAGACAGGCTCATCTTTTCTCCTGTCAGCTATTCGGAATCAGTTAAACATCATAAATAGCGTCGCGGAGCACAAGCAGGTCCCGTAGTGCTGTGTGAAGTATCCAGTTTACATCTTGGCTGGAGTTGCCTCGCCGTATCCCTGAACTGTTCTTCTTTTTCCAATTACGCTACGCCACTTTGTAAAACCATATGATGTCCGTCGGATTAAATATTATCCTATTTGGGGGCTAGACAGCAGCTCATATGGCAAAAGGAGAAAGCTGCGTCCAGCAGAGCGGAGGACAGTGAGGGGTTTCATTCAAAAACAGAGAGAAGTCGGAAAAAGCCACCATCGCTTCAATATACATACACAGGGCATGGTGAGCAAATCCACGGAGTTTTAATGAAACTAGACTTTACGCTATTTCCTTTAAATATTTGACCAACAGTGTTAATAACGTTAGGTCTTTCACGCCACTAATATTTCTCATTTTCCTAACTAGATGCTGGCGTGCTCAGCATGCTCTTCCTTCAAAATGACTGAAAAAGGGGCAGATGAATAAATGCAGCCAACTGCCTGAGGACTCGCCCAGGGCATGGCTCAAACCCAGCCGTGAGGCACTCGCCCTCCTATTCCTGGGAGGGAGTCAGTTCCTGGATACTTAAGAAAAGCAGAGGCACAGAAACTCTGTCTTTGCAGCTGGTATTTGGCTGACATTTCAAAAAAATACTCTGTTGAAAAAGCAGAATTGCTTTTCACAACTGTTTGTTAGCCCAGCAAAAAGTTTTCTGCCTCGCGTAAGCATGCTTTTCTTCCCTTCTCGCCGATGACCGAGACCGGCCCTCGGGCTCCACAGCAGCTTTGGTGCACTCCACACAGAATATCCGACTTGCCACGCTCCATCTCAGTCTCCTCTCGACAGGAACCAGTGCAAGCTGTGCTTCCTGTCACCAAAAGCAGAGGCAAAGGGGGACATCGCTCTTGTTTCGGTGGCCATTGACCCCGGGGAGGTGCCAGCGCTCTACAAGGCAGCGCAGAGGAGCACGATATTTCCCCCAACGTGCCACCACATTGCTGCTGAGTCAGGCGTTATTTTAATGCTGTATCCCCCAAAGGCTCGTTGCAGGACTGGGTGCCGTTTCGTGGGATGATTTTTGATCACCCAGCAAGCAAGACAGGCTCCCTCCAGCCAAAATGGAGGAGAAAAGGTGCAGCTGGAGACCAATTTGCTGTAGCACAACCACCAGAAATAGGAGAGAAAAATGGAAATACCCTCAAAGAATCCCTAGCCTTTCAAAAAATAAGGAAAGCCATTGTCAAGATGTAAAACAGGCAGGTGTTATCCGCAGGAGAGCTAATGGTAGTGGGGCGTGATAGGGCCAGAGGAACAGTTATCTCCACCCGCTCGCGCTCATTTCTTTGCAGAAATCGCATTTGGTGCCAGCTCAAAGACACGAAAACCATGACTATTTCCAGCAGCATTAGGAATACGACCAACACATCAACAGTCTGTCAGAACGACAAAGCTAGCAGGAAATAGAAGGGGAAATAGGTTCTTTTCAAGCACCTCCACAGGGGATTTGCAGAGATCGTGTGCTAAAAGCGAAGCCCGTGGCCAGCGTCCTCCAACACAACTCACTTCACTTGTGAATGCGCACTTCTGAGCGGCTGGGGGCTTTCTGAGCCAACAATTTCTGCTAAAAGAGAGAAGTACCCACTCCAGAGGACTCAGGATGGTCTTGCAGTGGGTTTTCTTTCAGCTAGAAACAAGCAGATCCAGCACGAATGCCTGCCAGGCTAAAAGGAAGATTATCAATACCGAGAGAGCGACTGGAAAGCATCCGGCGCTGTTGAAACACCATTTTTCACTTGCAGCCTCACTGTTCCCTACAACCTCCTCCCTTCTTCCAGATGTTCACAGGGAACCTACGCGCAGGCCGTCCACTGTGCCAAGGGGGTGGCCAGGCTTCCTCCGGCCCCTCCAGCACCAGCGAGGAGGGGGCAGAGCTGGCAGAGATGGATGGGCAGCCCCGGGGCGGCGTGATTGATTTCCCTCGTTAGCCCGGGTGGTTAAGCGGGACGGAAGGGTGACCACACAGCTGACGGCGGCAACAGCCGACGGCGGCCCAGGGATGGGGGCGCGGGGAGAACAGTTTGTCTCGCTCTGTTTCGACATGAGCAATACGTTCCCAAGCGTGACAGTGGGCAGGAGGCGGGGTGAAGTAGCAGAAAGCTTGGAGCTTAAGGCAATTACCACAAGGCTTGTGTTGCACCACAGCAGGGGAGCCACGCAGGATGAGCCCTTCCTTAGAGGATAAAGTGGGTTTTATTGTTTTTCCTTCTCCAGTGAGCTTTCCCCTTTCCACAGGTGAAACACAGGTACATGCTGGCCAGGTGCTGTAGAGCAAAAGGACTTCTTGGTGATGAAGCAAGACGTGCCTCCAAGTTGCCACCAACCAACCTGAGTTAACACATACACAGCCTGGCCCCAAGGAAGAACTTCCCAAAAGAGTTTCTAACTCACACAGTTCAGTTTAGTTCTTGACAGCAATCCTTACTTTTCATTTCCATACTGCTACCACTTCAAAATAAAGCATTCCCTGAGTGCCCATAATGTTCAAAGCAAATCTTAGGGTGAGGTTGCAAAGGGGAAGGAGCAAGAATGACTAAAAACATCTCCACATCCCACGGAAAAATTCTTCTGCAATCTCAGCTTTAAAAGTAGGTTAAAAGTGGTTTGGCTTGGGGTTTGGTGGTTTAGGGGGAGGCTTTTTGAAAATCAAAGGCACCAGCCATCACGCTGTGGCACCTGCAGCATGATGAATGTTCGAAGCAATCACTAAACGTGGCTGCCGCGGGCCACGAGAGAAACAAAATATGGGAAATGGTAAATCAGCGCGGACAGGAGGAGGAGAGCGCTCAGGAGGGGTACCAGCCCCGCTGCCTTCAAGGCAGGTCGTCGGCCGTAGCGGGGAGCCCCTCGCTCAGCAGGCACTAATGGATGCAAGAGGAGAGAGCGGCTTGATTTTTCATTGCTCCCCCCTAAAACTGGCTGCATCCCTCGCTCCAAAGGCAAATAAACAGGAGCTCGGCTAAACACATTACTCCAACCCCGCTGAGCTCCTGCCCGAGCCCTCACCCTCCACTGACATCCCTGGATCCGGAGGGGATTCTCGGGAAAAACTCCACACCAGTTACTTTTTGTCCTGGCGTACGGCCGCGCCGGGCTCAGCCCCTTGCTCCGAGGTGGGGAGGAGGACATCTGCCTGCGCGTATAATTGCTCACGTATATAGGTCAGCGCCGGCCCGTGGAGCCGGTAGAGACAAGTAGGTCTTTTTTCTTGCATCCTTAGGCAAGCTGGAAAATGTCACTTACTCGCTAGGCAATCGCTAAACATTTTGCTGCCCTAAGTGACCACCTGCTCTGCGTACGCAGCTCTGCAGCTGTGGGCTGCAGGAATGGGAACAGGTATGTTTTGCTTGATTATTTTTTCCCTCTTTTTAAAGGCACACTGAGTGATTTAGAGCCCAAAACCGGGGCAAACATCGCTACCCACTTTCACATCCGTGTTCTCATCTGTGCCTCTGCAGCACCCTTCACCTCCCTTTTCATTTTAACCCGGTAAGGGAAACCTGCCTGCTGCCTGGCTTCCTACAGAGCTTCACGGTGCTGCTGTTGTTGGAAGCGAAGCTAACGCTCCAGCAAAACCCACCAGGCAGAGAAACACACGTAAGGGGCTGAGAAGCTGTTGCACACCCCGAAGGCAGAGTCCTGGAGCGAGGGGGTAGGGAGGGTCCCCCGCGTAGCCCGTATCCACGTGCAGAAGGTCATAGAATCATAGAATGGTTTGGGTTGGAAGGGACCTTAAAGATCATCTAGTTCCAACCCCCCTGCCATGGGCAGGGACACCTTCCACTAGACCAGGTTGCTCCAAGCCTCATCCAGCCTGGCCTTGGACACTTCCAGGGATGGGGCATCCACAGCTTCTCTGGGCACACACGGGCTTTTTCTTATCCCCAGTTCCTCCAGCCTTGGGGAAGAACGTGACCACCTGGCACAGGAATTACGTTCACAGGTGTCTGCTGCTGAATCCCCCGCTGGTTAAAATTAAGTGAATTTGAGGAGGGGGCTCACAGCACCGGTTGGAGCAAGAACCCTACAGCAAGCCATGTTGCACCAGGAGATGAATCCCTCCAGAATGGAGACCAAGGAGAAAGATGAAAGGGATGAGTTGGAGTGGGGGAAAGCAGTGGGGAGACTTTGCAAAGCTGAAGCTCTCCAGGAAGGTAGAGGGCAGCTGAAGAGGCTTGAAAAGGGACTGTGCTTTCTATCTCCTAGCAACAGATACCAGCAAAAAGCCAAGGGAGATGGTCAGAACAGTCTCAGCTGAGGAAACGGGGGTTTTGCCACATCAAACCCGATGGACCCTCACCCCTCCCCTCCTTGGGCTCCTTACGGACACCACCACCACTGCCCTCACCCCAGCCAGACTGCTTGTTGCCCCCAGGGGCCCAGGTAACAGGTTGCAGTGTTTTCAGCCCCGCTCAGAGCACTTCTCTTGCTCTGTCTCCTGCAGGATCCACCCAGCTTAACTCGGGGCAATAGGGCCACAATTCGTAGCCAGGCACGGGTGACCAAGCAGCTTGGTAGCTAAAAGGGGGACCCCAATACTACGCATAGGGCGGTACTTAGCTCTGTCCCTTGGGGTCTTGTGCTGCTCAGTGTTTTGGACTCCATCTGCTTCCCTGCAAGTGTATTCATCCACAAGTAGCAAAAGAGCAATATTTACAGACCTCAAAGCATCTGGCACCAACACGTTTTAACCCATCAGGAAATGGATGGAGGACACCACACTCAGTGCTTTTAAAGACATTGGGGTGGGGGGAAAATTCTGCGTCTACATGAAAACCGCCCTCCCTCCATGGCTGTATCAATTACAGAAGATGCATTAAAAGGTTTTAGTAATGATTTCCTGTCAATAATCTAGATCTTCAAGTCCCAGTGTCCTTATTCAAGCTCTCCTGGGAACAAGATGCCCCAGGAAAAGGGACACACCACAGATCCGACGGCAAAGGCAGAGGAAAGATAATAGAAAAGAGATATTGGGCAGAGAAAAAAAAAAAAAATTAGAGACAGCAATCTGTATGAACACAGACAGATCATGAGTTTAAAGGAAGGCGATTCTTCACTCTACGCCTATACAAATGATTTCCTTCCTTTCGCAGCTCCCCCCTCCCCTCTCCCCCGACGATTTGGAGGCTTTGGGAGCTGCAGTAAGTGTGACTTTTTCCGTGTGATTCAGCCAAAGATTTAAGTAGGCAGGAGGAAAGCACTCTTTTTCCATCAGTGTTCCACAGAAAGACAGTAAAAAGAAAAAAAAAAAAACACCCACAAAAAACACAACAAACAGAAGAAGAATCAGGGAAGAGTCCAAGCTAGGAACCGTTAAAAGAAAACACAACCAAGAACATAAAAAACAGAGATGGACTGGAAAAATACACTCAGGCAATCCTTCCAGCTCTGAGCCACCCTCCAACACTTTTCAGGTACGGAAGGTCCTATCGCAGAGCTTAATCTGCCAGCTGCCGAGCCAGAGATGGGCAAACCGGCCTGGGAGGAGCCTCCTTCACACCCGGCGAGACCTTCTGATAATCCCCAGGAGAGAGCTAAGGAGGCGAGTTGGCCAAGGCATTTGCTCCGTCCTTGGGCAATACGGAGGGAGGAGCGGAGGGCTGCTGCCTGGTATAAGGCTGCTCTAGGAATGCTGATCATCAGCCTGGCCCCGGCTTGCTAATCCAGATCTCTAAGTCCATAACCCCTCACCTGACCCCATAAAGCCCTCGTGTGTGGCCAGGGCTGCTGGAAGCAGGCATGTTATGGGTGGTTTGTGATGTATCTGGATACACTTGCTAGCCCGGTTTCCTAAGGAAACAGGGTACACACAGTCACAACATCCGTCTGTCCATCCCTTCGCTAATTGTTTCCGAACCTGTCAGTCCATTTTAACTACCACCCAAACAGAATGGAACACAACCCTTCCAGGAAAAAAATAAAGTCACCGGGTACCACAAATGTCATCCTGGTGTAAGCAGTCGGGGGGACATTTTTCCTTTTCAGAGGAAGAGTCAGCAACTGGGAATTTCTCCCTTGTTAAACTCCAGAGAAACCACACGGGAACTCTATGATGAGCCTAACCACAAGCAAATCACAGGCTTTTTAATCTCGCAGGTCATGGGATGGCTTATTCGCATTACATAAGGAGAATTCAATAGGGTGGAACAGAGGAAGCTATTCTTGATGCAATCAAAACTCACCTTCGGACACATGACGTTGCAGGAACATGTTTTTTTCTGTCCTTCCCACACTCCAACAACATTCCCAGCTCACAGAAACAGGAATACGGTGAGATGAGCGACTGGCCGACTTCTTATCTTTCCAAGACCTTCATCTTTCTTTTTGCCAACAAAGATTGCCTGGAGCCCATCCAAAACTTTCCAGGAGCACAGCATCTTGAGCGTGCATGCCTTGCAGTTTTTCCATTCTTCTTGACGTTATAAAACTGTCTTGTAAAAGCAAAATTAAAGGCTTGAGTGCTGGCCACAAAGCCCTTACCGTGGACATGTTTTCTGTTGTATGCAACTCCAAGACAGAGGGAGGGTGGTGGAAAGGGGGAGGGAAGAGTGCTTTATACATTAAACTTCTTTATAAATCTATTGAAGGTATTTCATCACTTCCCGACATTCCTCTATAAAATCCACTCAGCTACGTTTACAAATTATAAAATTAGTTTTATGTGCAGAGGCCAGGCTAATGGGACAGCTAAATCTAGGGAACAGGAAGATTAGATGCTTCTCCCCTCTTCACAGTGGAATTTATATTGTAGCATCCCTGCGCATGGAGCAGCATCCACCCTGGGGTGGAAGATTTTTCCCTCCCAAATCAAAGCTTTCAGAGGTCAAGAGAGGTTTGACCACTAAAGTGGAGAGTTCTGGAGAAGATGTGTCTATGGGGAGCAAACAGAGCTGGATGGCTCAGAGGAACATTTGTGGTCCACAAAGGCGAAGCGTTTCTGGTAAATTAGGGAATGCAAAACTGGAGAACTTAAATCCCAAGCAAGATGATTTAAGCGTATGGGATGGAGGGAAGCACGACACTAAGAAATTTTCAAGAAAAAGGGAGAGTTTTCATTGTTTTCCTCCTTGCTGTAGAACAGGTGAATGCCTCACTGTGCTTTCAGCAAAAAAAAGGGTAACGCCACAGAGGTGCGTTTCACCAGGCTTCTAGGACGTTACGATACCTGGCAGCTCTATTACGTGTACTTGGTACCCTGCCACACTGTTCAGAGAAACACTGGGCAGCACCGACCTAGTTCCCAGCGGTCCCTCGTTCCTTGGCTACAGCCCACGGTGCTACCCAATAGAGAGGTCTGGAAGAGTGCTGAAAGACCCATTACAAGAGGCAGGACCAGCATAAATATTAATACAGCACAACTGCCAGGAAGGGAGGGCACGATGCATTTCTGCCCTTCCCGCACAGGGCCAGCATCTCTCCTGCCCAGCTCTGTGCTTCATTCCCACTCACATCCCCACCCTCCCTGGCCTTGGTCCCTCTCTGGAATCCCTGGGCATTAAACGGGGTGAAGACAGAGGCTTGACATGGCTTACCTGGTCCATGGGGATGCTGCCTGCTACTCCACAGCCACACAGGCCCGCAAGGAGAGATTTTAGAGCAAACCAAGGTCACCTCCTGATGCGTTTGGCCACTCGCTAGTCCTCGCAATGCTGGGGATCAACGTCGTAGGGGAGGAAGGGAAAAAAACCCACAGCAGTTCCCCCAGTTCAGGCTGGAAGAAAAAACAAAAGCTAATCAGCCTCAAGCACAGGGGACATGAAGGGAACAAGCTTCTTCAAGGCATGTTCTCAGCTTTAGTTCTTTGCTCCCTTTAAATATAATAATTTCCCTCTGCAGCGTATTAATCGCCACAAGCCAGCCTCGGCAAGAGTTATCCATGGAGCTACGCAGGGAGTGCGAGGACACTGTGTTAGAGCAGGACTGTTGAGTTTTAGAACCTTTACAGAAACAAGATATAAGTCCATCAGGAAAAACTTGCTCGCACACAACAGCAGCGACGGCCTGATTCATTCCTGAGCCCTCTCATTTGTGCACATGTGAAAGGGCTGATGCACCAGTTGCCACCCTGTGAGCCTCCCAAAATAGCACTGTCACCATGGAGCGGTGGCTTTGGAGGCAGCTGGACTTGGAGGGTGGCTTTTTAGTGGGTTTGCCTGTCAGAGGACCTGAAGGTATCTGCCTCCTATCCCAAGGAGCAGTGGCACTCAAGGGCTCAAGGCCACAGGCTGCCCAGGGATGTGCATGGCATTGCACGGTGGCACGAGACAAAGCAGCTTGTGCAGAGGACCCTTGGAGCCTCCCCATTGCTCTCATTGTGTTTTCCTCTCCAGCAGGCATCGGCCACCAGCAGAAGGCCTCCTAAGCAGCTCTCAGCCACAAGCTTTCCAATGGCTCAGAGGTCACAGCACACCAAGAACAAGCCTGCAATAAGCTGAGAGCCCTCCCCTAACAACCACCCCCATCTGACCGGCAGCTCCACGCACAACGTATCCCTCGAGCAAATGAACAAGCTCGCTTCTGCACTGCCCTCTTCCTCTTCTCCCTGCCCTCTGATGCACAGCTGAACTTAGCTCTCTGCGTGGTATTTATTTTCCTGGCACTGGGACCATACCCAGAGGCCAAGTGCCCAGGGGCAGCTATTGCACCTCTCCGCATTTTTGGGCAAGGCATTGCAGATTTCCAGCAAACTCACCAGCAACAACTGTGGCTTCACCCCCTGAGTCTGCCAGGTGCAGTCTGGAACCTCTTCAAAATATCAAATGGCATGTGGGGAAAACAAAACTGCAACCTCCAGTCCCCACTGCGATGAGCCAAACCTCGAAGCGAAAGGGCTCTTACATCCCCAATTTCCATTTGCCCCTGAACCTGTGGTTTTGCACCCTCTGGAGCAGTCTCCCATTTCCACTGAGCTCTGTAGGTGACATCCTGATCTACAGACGTATAAAGGAGTCTTTGTTTACAAGATAAGAGCCACAAAATGCAAATAAAAAGCCCCGAATAGCACAAGATCAAACAGGGTTCATATCTCCCCTTTCAAAAGCAGCCAGGCTGCAAAGCTCGCTATAAGCAATGGTTTTGTTTGGAACGTTAAATATGATACTAAAAGCATCTTCCAAGCGAAAACAACATGCATATGAGTTTGTTTGTGTTATAACTTTAATCTCTCCAATAACAGGTCTTTAAAGCCTATTTTAGGCTGAAAAAATAATAGTGAGTAATGAATCAAGGCCTTAAGAGGCTGATAAGCAGCAGGGAACCATTGCAGAGAGTGTACTCCCGATTTAATTAAAGTCTTAAACATACTCCAAGAAACAAAATCCATCCACCCATCAATATGATGAAAAGACTGCAAGTTCCCTTAAACCCACCCGGCCACCTCATGAATCTCCTGGTTGGGAAAGCGAGGGAAAAACGCGTTTCTCTCTCACTTAAATCTTCAAACCAGCAATTTCCAGATGAGCACAAGCCGTTTGGCAGCTCCCGGGAGCTCTACCTGTGCAGTGGAGCAGGGAGGAGGCTTCAAAGCCTTCTTGCAGCAGGGGTGCAGCAACGCCCAGGTCCCTAGCACCCATCCTGCAGCTCAGGCCACGCGTCACCTCCCCTCCAGATGCTCTTCCTCACGTAGCCTCTGTGGCACCTGGTTTTTTGGCGTCCCTTGCCGCGCCAGAAAGGATCCAAGATACCTCCAAGGCTGTGCCGCGAGTTATCTTCAGGCACTCATCCATACTAGGACAGCCTGGAGACCGCCCAGACGTCACTGCCCTTCCCATTCCTCGTGGCCTACTCTCTCCATGGAGCAGTGAAAGTGCACGTCGTGGTCCCTGGACTCACCCCAAAGCCCAGCAGACAACATCCATGCAGGCACCCGAGAGCCAGAGGGGATGGGCGCCCGAGACGGGAGCACCTCCCAGCTGGACCTCCCCGCAGGTTGAAGACATCTCCATGAGTCTTTGAGCCTCCCCAGTTCAGGGGGAGAGACGGCCAGACTCGTTTGGAAGCGGAGAAGCCAAAGGGATTTAAATGCGTACCCATCATTAGGCATGCGAGTAACGTTTTCCCGAATCAGAGCTTGGGCAACCAAATGAAAAAAGCAAATATTTGCTAGAATGAAAATGTCAAATGCTTGGCGGCTTTCCTTTTGCATTGTGTTTCTGCTCATGGGGCTTCAGCCACTTAATAACCATGTAATTCATGGATTTTTTGTTGTTGGGTGTTGGTTTTTTATTTTGGTCAGAGGTGGGATCATTCTGAGGCAACTCAAGACAAAGGTTTTGCTTATTTCTTCCTCAACCAAATTAAAAGCAAGGACAAAACGGAGGAAAAAAAAAAGGTTCAACGGGAAAGCGCCAAACATTTATTTTTTTGAAAGTTAGCATTAGCTTCACGGAGGTTCCAAACATCACTTCAAAAAACCAGAGGTCAAAGCATCTCGTTTCAAAAACACACAAAGAAACGGTCTGATTTTTTTTTTTAAATTGCTACGTGTTGTTGTAAGTTTTTTTGTTGAGCTAAACACAAATCGTTTCAGCTGTCCTGAAACCCTATTTTTTCAAATGCATTTATGTATCTTTAAGCTAAAATTTAAAAAAAACACCACACCGTTCTTTAGCCTGTATTTCTGCAAACCCACTAATTTTTAGTCATCAGCTTTCTGCCGGAGATAATGACACTGAACAAAACGGCTCCATAACCAATTCTTCTCACAGGTGTATCACAAGGGCTGACGGAAAGGCGGTGTATCGGGCAAGGAAAAACATAAAGCGTGTGTAGATACAAACCACTCGAAATATTTATAGAAACAGAGCGCCAGTGTCAACGCTTGAATGCTCACGCTGCCAACCCCCTTTTTTGCATTTAGGTTTCACGTCTCCTGGCGTCGCATACGTACTCCCTGTAATCTAAAAGCCTGGAATTAAGCAGCCTGATTTTATCTGGGAGAGCTCGGAGGGGCCTCAAGAACAAGCGTTCTTTGCCCGCAGCCGGTGTTTGAGTTCTCCCTCGTCGAGAGGAGCATTAGTCCCCTGGGTAACCCAGCTCCAAGGCCCGGGGGACGGGTGCTTCACTTCCTCGTTAAATAATTCTGACTCGTGAACACATCAGGAAACTTGCATTGTGGCCTTTGACAGTTTACCTCTATAAAGGCAAAGTTTGTTGAAGAAATCATTTTCTGCAAATCATTCACGCGGCATTAGTCATATTTGTCCCTTCCTCCCAGCCTCACAGAGACAGCTCTGATAATTTGTATTATTTTCATTGCCTTCCCCTGTACCCTCATCTATCTTGACCGAGTGAACTTGCAACTTTATCTCATCTTCCTGCAGCGGTGGATCAAGACAGAACTGCTTGTCCTGGCCAAGAGAAATGGGCTTAAATACAATTTTCATTTTTTTAAATCTTGCAGACAACCTAAATGCCACTAATACCCTGGTCCGGGCTGGCTCTTGGCCTTCAGAGGGGTCTGAGCAACGAGGAATAATGGGCATAAGGACATGACTGGAAGGTCAAACCTTATTGATTACATTTGCCTCCACCGCTTTCATATGTAGAACTCTGACCGGCCTCTCCTTCCCTTACGATTTGTTTTTTTTAAACCACCCCAACTACCTACACAGGCATCTCGAAACCACACATCTCCAAGCCACGTGCAAAGCACAGTGCTAAAATTAATACGATAAAGATGCTCTTAAAGGTAATCTTAAAGTTGCTCACCCTTACACACTTTTGGGCCCACGAGCACACACCTTCTTGGGCTACACCCTGGGGTGAGAAACCCGTTTTTGAGGAACTTCTCCATGCAAGAGAGAAATGCCCTCAACACCCAATTTCCTTCTCTCCCCCATACTCCTCCCCCCCAAACCCCAGCATATCTCCAGACAATCTGTGCATTTATATCTGGCTGTTTAGCAGGGAAATGCTCTGAGACATCTCCACCATATATTTTCTTCTGACATAAATATGAAATAAGGTTATGGCCCAATACGATCTTCCCAGGAAAAAGTGTAGATTACATCAATGTGACCCATTAAAGCAATCTTAAATGGCCACTGATGGTTCATTATTGCAAGTTACTTTCCTTCCTGATGTAGAATTTATTCAATATATTGGACCAAAAAAAAAAAATCTCCAGGAAGGCACTGCCTGTGCACCGCATTAATAAAAAGGGACAACGCAAGGGATGGGCTTGACAAGTTGGAATTGGAGTCTCCATTTACCCAACCCCGCTGGATGACTCAAAATACCCCTCCTGAAGGGCACGTAGGCCAATGGGAAAACTTTATTTAACAAAATTCAGGAGGAGAAAGAATATCCTTATCCCATGCAGCAAGAGATCATGCTGTGTGAAATATGGGAAGTCACGGATAAAGCATTACGCCCGCCTGGAAATGCTCAGGCACCCAAGGAACCCCACGGCTAACCGATCTCCTGTTGTGCCTAGTAAAGAGGGCAGCCTGCGTAGCTGGGCACAGTGGGTAACCACCGACGGGATCCCCTACGATATGAGGTGATGCAGGTCAGAGGATGCGTGGTTGTGGAACGGACCGGTGCTCCCACGCCCCAGCAGTGAAGGGTCTTCCCAGACACGAGGGGCCAGCAGGTGATACCGAACTCACACGTGACATCCAACACCTAATTAGCTGATAGGTTTGTGGCTGCTTTTATAACGCCTTTGCCTGGCTGCAAGGCAAGAAACGGCACGTTGAGTTGCAAGGTGGATTTAGGTGCGGGAGAGGGGATGGAGGGCTCCCCAAAGCTCGTTCCTTCCCCATTCCCAGCAGTGACAGAAGGCTGCGAGTCTCTTCTGGCTCATGGGAGCTGGGATATGATGAGCCCTAAAAAAAATCCTCTCTCTTCCTTTATTTTATGTTTTGTTTCTACTACCTGAATCCGAGTTTATAAACATTTTGCTGTGAGTCAAGTCTAGAGGGATTTTTCTTTTTTTTTTTCTTGCAGCTATATG
>NW_010266325.1:152767-153045 GCF_000690775.1 Eurypyga helias
AAAAAAAAAAAAGAACCCAACCTCAAACCTGTTTGGAGAAAGAGGAGCTTGTGTTCTGGAAAGAAAACCTTCCCAGCGTTTCTCCCTTGCAGAGGTGCCCTGCACCCCTCGCACTCCCCCCCTTCAACTGGGGAGAAGGAGGCAGCAAACAGCGTTGCCAGCTCAGCGTGGGAATCCTCTGTTCCCCGTTTACAGCCTGGCACATTGCCTTGCCCACTGCCGCAAGTTTATGCTCCCTACACTGCCTGGATCCACGGATCTCCCAAAGCAACCCCTTT
>NW_010266325.1:153057-156927 GCF_000690775.1 Eurypyga helias
TTCCCGGGCTTGCCTGCATCCATGGGGTTGGGGGTGAGGGCGGCCGCCAGACCCTTCTCCCAGTTGGAATGAAGACCAAGCTACCCAAACCTTTCCTCTAACAGGATGGTCCTCGCACACCAAAACCTGCCCCAGAGGGCTGAGAGGCTCCCTGTGGGTACCTCTCACCCTGTGTATAGCGGAGGATCCCCAGGGAAAAGCGCCCTGAATCATTTAGAGGAGGCCGGGCAGCTTGCGGGCTGCAGCTGCAAGGTGAGACGCAGCACATCTTCCATTCTGTTAATTCATGGTATTGACAAAGCATAAAATATTAATGCTGGAGAAGACAGGGTTCTCTTTAAAGAGATTGATTCGCAAAGGCTGAGAGAGGGTCCTTCGCCGTGCAGAACAGGGCAGGCAGGAAGTCTCAGGCATCAGGCAGAGGTTTTTGTGCCAGGGAGCAAGGATTGCCTTCTCCCTCCTCGCCCTACAGGCTCCTGCTTGCAGGGACTTTGTGCAGTACCCACCCCGAGACTCCACAGGCTCCCAGAACATCTTGGGGTGGGTTGGAGCAGCCTCGGGATGTCCTCTCCTCCCACCAGCCCGTAGCAGGTGGGCCTCTGCGGGCTGCCCTTGTAGGTGGACCCCCTTTGTAGGGGGTCCACCACCTTTCCCCAAGACCCTGGCATTGCCAGGAGCAGAGGCACAAGTGCCTGGAGCCAGCCCTGCATCACACTCCCTTCTCCCCACCATCACCCACTGGGACAGGGGACACCCGCCTGGGGGAAAAGAGTAGGAGGGAGCCAAGACCAAATTGAAGCTTTCCTTTTTTTCCCCAAAAAATTTCCAGTTGGGTCAGCTGCTTTATTCGCTTTAACTTCCTTCCAATTTTCTGTGTTTTTCATGCCTCTAATTAATGATTCAGATCATTAATATTTTTGGAGCAGAAATTCTCTTCCCATCTATAAAACGGCAGTGCCAATTCTTAGCCCTGATTTTAAACAACATACTTTGTTTAAGCTTTCCAGAGAGAAAACAGCTTGAGACCAAAGACTTTTCTGTCTCTTCACAAGACAATTATTCAGACCATTATCAGCAAATCTTAACGTACCTTCATCTGCGAGGAGGATTTCTCCCAACGCAGCTACGCAGTCCACCCACCTATGGATGGAACACAGGACTACAATCAATACATGTTAATTAAGCTGTAGCCCACTCCAATTAAAATTATAGGATCTGAAGGACAGACATTTATTTTTGTCAGTAAATTAATTTAAGCATTCATTAATTTTAACTTTAATTTTTACATTATATATCACTTTAATGATAAATAATTCCTCTCATTACAGGGGAAACATATGGAAGAGAAAGATAAAATGGGAGAGACTTGGACCCGGCGAGGAATACGTTCTCCGGCACTTCCTTCTCCTTCGGCACATCAGCAACCCCATTTATGTCAGCAAACTGGGCTCTTTGAAAATTTGGCTGGCGAGCGCAGTGCTGAAATAAGAACAGAGATTCTTTGAGTATCTCACCTCCTTCTCTGCTGCGAACATGAAAGCTTGGCTGTGAAATCTCAGTGGTTTAGAATAGCTGAAACTTTGTACATGCTACCAAAATAAACACTTTCCTACAGAAATAAAAACATTACCGTGTTAACAGGTTTTTTAATTTATATGGAACAGGGCAGGTTGTTTGACAGCTTAACCCTTTCTGGACGTACCACGGCAGAGCGTGCTGATTTTTAAAGCGAGGTCTGTCCCTCACTCAGAGTTAAATCCTCATTGGCTGGGGTATGGCATTTAATTAAACATGGAGCAGACCAGCAATGTTTTGGGCCTTCTTTTCCCAGGAGAAGCTGCGTGGCAAATCATCTGGGCTGGTCCAAAGAAGGGTTTTAACCCTGAACATCTTCATCCCGAGGGACCGCCCGACAGCTCCCCTATCAGCGTCCGTCACATCCGTGCCATGAACCTTCCTTGCTCCGCCTCAGTGCAAAACTAAGGAAACATCCCGAAGGCTTTTCCTTCTGTATGAAGCAGAACACAGAGTGTCTGGCCCCCTAAAACGCTCTTCTCTGGGATCACAAGCTCTTCACCCCGGCAAGCACATCGGCGCAGCACGTCCCGTAGCCGGGACGCTGTGTAAATAGCGGCGCTGCGTACCGAGGCTCCTCCACGCAGACGTACCGTACCCTGCCCGGGACCTGCCAAATGCCACAAATCAAGAGTTTAGCTGCATGAATTATTCAACAGAGCATGCCATCACTCCCCAAGCACTGTGCTGGACTGGTCATAATTGATCAGCTTCATGGCTGATGGTGGCAAAGAGACAGCAACACAGAATTGTTCGGTGAATAGACTATCTGACAAAAGAGGTAGAAAAGCACCAGGTCTCAACCCCTGTGGAGCTTCAGACGTGGAGTGTGATACACTCTCTTCTTACTGCATTTCTTCCCTTGAAACAACGACTCAGCCCCTCTTCCCAGCCACCATCATAAACTGTTGCTGTTGCATTTTTAGGACACCACATCTGCCACAAACTCCTAGGAGACCGAGGGAGAGAGTCTCTCTCCGAGCTATGTTCCAGAGGGCTCAGAGCAAGCACAATGCACAGGCACTGTTCACTCAGGCTCCTCTCTGCTGCCTTTTATCCAAGACACCGAGGCAGGGAAGAGTCAGCGGCAGAGCCTGGCCAGGACCTCCAGAGACAACGCAGGACTCCTAAAGCTGGACAGGTCACGTCTGCTCGTGCACACGTGAGGCGGAGCGGAGTGTCCCAGCCTTCTCAAAACCAAAATTCACTTATTCCAGCTCCTCTGCCTCTTGACATCTCCTGTCTTGCACCCTGTCACCCTCCCACAACGCCAAAATTAACCGTATTCCCTTCTCAAGATCCGTATCCTTTCCTCCCCTTGGAAAACCATCCCTAGCATGGTGGTTTTGCGGAAGCCAAAGGGATTCCTGCTCTGGAGGAGCCCCGGTGCCTGCGTTTCCAGGTGCCGGTACCAAAGCAAACAGAAGATAACCTGCTGCATTGGGCGGGTGGAGACCAGCAGCTTGGAAAACCTCTTGGGCAGGAACAGGCAGGACCGACGTTACAGGGAACGTTCAGTCAAAACGGGAATGGGGCAGCGAACGAGAAACTATACAAAATACTACTTTACTAGTCATCTTCTATTTCCTTAACTACTGCAGATATTTGAGCAATTAAATAAAAGCCTTTCTCCCCATTTATCTATTAGCTCTCCTTCCATCCAGTTGTGCTGCTGAATTCCCATGTTTATGACATCACTGCATGTTGCTATAGAGATAATTAATTAATGCAACATAATAAAGTCAGCAGTTTTACTACTTTGCAGGTTAACACAGGACTGGAAATAGAGCGGGGAGGATAGAAAACCTTACTTCTAGGAAGCAGTATTTTTAACGATCCTCCAAGCACCAAAAGAGAGAGTCGGGCCTGAAAATCATTTCCACAGGATGTGAAATGTGCTGCACTTGGTAAAATCTCTGTCATTAGGAGCCCAGAGAAGAATTAGAAAAAAGGCAATAAAGATGAATGAAGGTTCAGCCAAACAATTGCAGGTGGAGGGAAGAGTCTCCCAAACGTCCAGCAAAATTCTTCCTCTCAACCGGCTGAAGCGCACCAGTTCAGCAGCTATTTGGACAAAGGTGCTGCAAGCTACGACGTTGTAGTGGCTAAACACACTGGGCCTTTTTCCAAGAGCCCTCTGAGGCTGGCCACTCCCAAAATCAACTTAGCGTGTCTGTCTTCTGCAGAAGAGATACTGCAGGCAGATTAAGACCAGCTCTTTCATGTGGGACCTTCTGAGCAAGCTCATGAGGAGAAGGGAGTTGAGAGACATAGGATCCTAGAATGGTTTGGGTT
>NW_010266326.1:0-9732 GCF_000690775.1 Eurypyga helias
TCTTGTTTATTCCCCGTGCTCCGTGTGTTCACATAGAAGCATTTAAAATGGGCCCCCGATGAAGTTGGCTTGCTGACTGGACCAGCTGGAATTCTTTTGTTTTGTTTGCTAGGTGCTCTCCTGGTGACCTGTGATTCTTCTCCAGACTCTGGGCATCTTTTAGTGTCCCTACTGGTTTTGGCCCCTTCCCCCTTCCAACCTAATTTAAAGCCCTGCCAATTCACAGGTGATTCACATTCCTTGTTCCCCTTTGAGACAGCTGCACGCCATCTGTCGCCAGCATGCCCGGTGCTGTGTAAACCTCCCCGTGATCAAAAAAAACAGAATTCCACTGTTGGCACCAGCCTCTGAGCCATGTGTTGATCAGGTGTGTTTTCCTGTTCCTTCCAGTATTCTTCCCTGCCATTGTCCGTGCCATCTGTCCATGCTGCAGAGAGGGGAGCTATAAACGTTGGGTAAGGAGAAGTAGTTTATTCTCTTACATTGCAAAGAGGAAACCAAAGCAGAGTATCAAGCAGCTGCTATTAATATGGCCTTGGAGTGGTAGACTGTGTAGTGCTTCACTTACAGACTGTGGTGAAGTTGTATACTGCTTTTAACCCTAGGTTTTCAAAGAATACTGAATCAATTCCCACCTTGTTATAGCTCAGTAGTCCCAGGATACTTAATTCTCTCAGTACTCCTTTTCTTAACGGAGGCAGCCATAATACATGGAGCTGACGGAGTCATCCTGGCAACGCCCTGGATGGACCTTCCTCTACATCCTCAATTTCCTGGCCCTCAAGTTCCAGAGCCCCATATCTGTCCTGCAGGGGCAGCTGGGAAGGGGAGGGAGGGCAGGAGAGAATTTTCCTACCTCCCTGAGCAGGGACCTGTTTCCATTCCCCTCCATCTCTTAGGTCCCTTCTTTCTGCCTGGTGGCAAGAGGATATGGGATCCACTGTTGCTTGTGAGGCCTCTGTCTGCTGCCTTTGCTTCAGGGATGGTCGGGTTTGGCTCCACCAATCCATCTCCCTCTCACACTCACCCATACTCCTCAGCCCTTCCGCTTCCCCCTTCAGCCCTGCCACCAGCTGAGCAGATCATTCCCCTGGTCACCCCTCATGCAGGGGCTGTCGCTGCTGCCCTTGGGTATGAGGACAGGCTCAGGCACTCCCTGCAGCTGGAGACCTGGACAGCTGCATGCCTGAGGGGGAGCACCGTCTGGGTCGCCTCATTCTTCCTGGTGATGGCTTTCAGCACAGTGGCCACCATGGCTGGTTGAAAAGAACGTGGGGAAGAACAAAGCCCCAGATGAAGACAAATAGCTTATGCATGCTGTGATAGAGAAGGGTTGTCCAGTGAGTAGTCCCACAACTTCTGGTAATAATCCGAATGTGTATAAATGTTTGCCTCTGCTGAAAATGAGGTGAGGTTCGTACTAACACAAGAGGCAGGCAGAGCCCACCTCAGGGAGTTTTGACAAAACATACTGTTAATGAGGATTTGGTAACAGTCCTGTGCAGTTGTTAGTTTAAGAATCTTGGCTGAGCAGAGGTATGTGGACGGGTGATAATTCTTAATGTGAGTATCAGTTTCCCATTACAAGTTGGGGCTATAATTTTCCATTTATTTTAACTTGCATGAAATTCATTCTAAAGTCAATCTTCTCCCATCTGTTTTGCTTCAATGCAGTTAAACTATGCAAGGAGGCTATGGGCTAGAGAGTTAATCAGAAGCCAAAATTGTAATGGGTGGAGGAAGAGAATATATGTGGTTATTGAATCTCCACAATCATTTTTCTCCCTTGAGACCTGGTACAAAGGCCTGTGAAGTGAAAAAAAAACCCAACGCCTTCCACTATCCTGCTTGTGCTTTGGGTTTGTCTCTCATACCTTACCAGTTGTACCAGCAAGCTTACCTAATAAATTAATGGTGATGAGTATTACATTGGTATCAAATAATCCATAGAGTTGTGGAAGATGCCACCGACGATGGACTCTGTAGCATGTTTAATTCAAAAAGTCATTCAAAATGAAAAGTGTTGATACACTGGGATAATAAATAAACCAATATGCTCCTGTTGATTTGATGATACCGCTGAAAGTACTGCTCTGATATAAACTGCTCCCAAGTGTTGCTAGTGCCCCACTCTGCACGGCTTGCACTGCATGTCTCATTGCAAGCACTATAGCTTGACGACCCGCTAGAGACTGTTGGGGCAGGAATTAACAGAAGAACTTTCTCTCCAAAAAAATCAGCTCATATCATGCTTAACTCAGCTCTTGTTTTTCCAGCTACCCTCCAGACTTACCCCCAAATGTACAGTTTTCCCAAGCAACAGCTGAAAAAGACAACAATAACATGTTTTCTAATTTCTATCTCCTTTTTTGTCAGGGCAAATAACACATTTTGTTAATTTGCACACCACAGGGGAAAACCCACATGCCATAGTTTGCTCCTTCTGTCTTTCCTTTGCCACAGCACCGCTCGTCTGAGAGAGGCCCCAGCGAGTCTCTTCATAACTGCAGGAGGATGCACCTTGCCTGAACCTGGGGGTGTAATGAATGACACTGGAAGAGGATGGGCTGCTGGACAGTCTTAGGACATGTCTTTACTAAGATAAAGGTCAAATCTAAGTCAGGCTTAAAAAAAAAAAACCCAACAAAATCATCCCTCAGTATCTCTTCATGTTTATCTTTAGGTTCCTTTTGATGACACTTCTGCCTGTAACCACTTGCGAACAACCTTCAAAAACCCTTAGGCCACTAGCACAGTGAGTGTGGCAGAACAGGGGATGTGATTCTGTGCAAACGCTCCCGCAGCAATCGATACTCAGACAGGGCAGAGGGGTGTCTGATTAGGGCAAAGCGTTTCTGCCTTCCCTCTCCTTGTTGAACTCTTCGCTGTGTTGTCAGCATGTGGAAATGATTCCAGCAGCAGGCTGAAAACCTACACACAGCTTTAAAACTATTAGAAATATGCAGAGGCTTTGAGAGCCAAGGACAGTTACGAGTATTTACTTCAATCTCCTGCGTCGTATCACCCACAAAAAAGATCCCCCGTCACTTTAGCTGCAGCTGTACGTCCCTTCTGTTACCAGCGTGACGGGGTCCTGCCTAAGGCAGCGGAGCTCAGCCAGAACGCATGGACAGAAGGCACAGGAGAGAGCGGTGGGGGGTGCAAAACAGGAGATGGAAGATTGTATTAAAAAGGTGTCCTGGATGTTATTTGCTCCTAATTTCTCCTGCCAGCTCCGGAGACCCAAAGATAATGTACGCTTAATGCACTCTGGACGGCAACGAGGCATACTTGGCAACCTCGGCGCTGTATTCACCACGGGTTTTGGCAATAAATAGAACGTTGTTTTCCTGATAGTAATTATGGCTCTGAGAGGTATAAAATGCCTGTGTTCATTTCAGTGGAATATTGAGTTTGAAGTCTAAAGTGAAGCCTTGAATATTCCAACATTAGTAGCTGTAACAATGTTAATAATTTTAGCAGAAACATCCAGCTCTTTCAGGGTTGTGCCTGGAATTTTAAAGCGGCATCACCCGGTTTTCTTCGGATCTGACTTCATACCTACAGTTTACTAAGAATAAACAAAAAAGATTTGCCTTTTGATGGAATACTATTTTGGAATGTGGTTACATAAATGGTTCTTTTAAGGTGTGTTTTTTCCCTCAGGTTTGTATTGAATTTATAAGTCGTGCAGCTATAGCTGAAAAACTGATCTTGCACTCCCCTGGGCATGTTTGCGATGGCAGTAAATGGTTTATGGTCACATTTGGTTAACACTGACAATAAAGACAATATTCCATGGATAAAGGCCAACATTCCCCTTTGGTTTTGTTTTGTGGGGTTGTTTTGTTGAGGCCTTGAAAATGCAATTTCTGTTATTTCACCTTTCCCTGCTTTGTCCATACTTCTAGAGGAAGATGGCTTCAATGTTCTGTTCGGAAGTACCACAGGCACTCAACACCGAATGTCACATTTTCTTTGGTAACATATTGCTGTTAATACTTTTGATTTCTCAGACTTTTAAAGAGGTGCATTTCACTGCCACTGACCTTCTGCTGGTTTGAATAGCAAGATGAGGCACCGTGTTCCTCGCCAGTTCATCTTTCCTTAGAATCTCTTTCCCCTCTGTTGGTTCAATCGTGATGGTGGTAGCTAAGATCTTATTTTATCTAACATGTCAACGTCACTCTATTAACTTTCCTCTGTGGTATGCTGTTTCCATTATAGGAATTTAGAGACTTGGGGAGGGAATGAATATTCAGCTTTAGCCAGGCAAAGTCAGGTTTTTTTCCAAAGCTTCTCAGAGTCTCTGGTCAGGCATTTCTTTTCTCCTCACATCAAAATGCCATTTATCCATCTCACAGTATGCTGTAGTATTATCTCAGTCCACAGATTTCCCAGTAAAGCTGCTGATGTGCTGAGTGCAATGGGAATGCCAGTTGGAGGAAAAGGTTTCCTTCAAAGTAGTATGCTCACAAAAACAGTGTCAGGCTTTTTTTTTTTTTTTTACCTAATACTACCTGCCTGCAACCAGCCAACACTTCGTGTGTATAAAATACTTGCCTTCTGACACATCTCATGTAAATTTTCCTTCAGGAAAATGTTTGCTTTACATATATGTGTATAATCTCCATGATGCTGCACGTCAGGTAAGGATTGTAGGGTTTGCTCTTTTAGCAATGATGTGTTAACAATCGACTCCGCTTTTCTACTAAACATATGCATGTCAGAACAACGAGCCTGTCCAGCTTCATTTTCAGCTGCTGTTCTAAGGGGAGACAAAAGTGATAAAAGGCAGGAGCTGGGTGGAGGCAGGGCTAGTAACTCACTTCCATTCTGCGTGGTCAGAAGAACCTCTCTCCTCTGGGTTATATGCTTAGACATATCCACATTTATTTTTGCGTGCTGCCTCACTGAAGAAAGCATCCCATGATTTGGCTTAACACAGTTTTAACTTGAAAATGGAATTTGTACAAACAAAAATCTGTACAAACAAAAATCTGTTTGTACTACTACGAAGTGGGGTTTTTTATCCAAGTCTCTTATTTACCCATATATCAAGTTTATAAACTCATATTGTGAAAATCAGGTCACAACTAGATGCCTCAAGTTTCACATCCCTCCTTGTTGTCATCTCTAAGTTCTTGTGTTGACAACATTGCACTCATTGCCAATATCCTTGTTTCTGGCACCACGCTCCCTCGTACACCTATACCCAATTTTAAGTAACTACCTCACCAGCCGGTACAGCGATAGTCCATTGGTCTATGCAGAATCCTCCTGAGCTAGCGATGCTATTGTCGTCCTCTTGTCCTCACCGTGCGCACTCTTAAAAAATGATGTGGCTTATTGCAGTTTTTGTGTCTTGTCCAAGTCCTCAAAGCCAGGGTCTCTAACAGAGCTCTGCTTCATTCAGTGGTTTAGTCTCACCGGTCAGCATCGTGTCACAGGAACCTCTGAACAGCACAATAACAAACCCCAACTGGTCCACAAAACAAAAGGGCTTCTGTGGCAACAAGCTGCCACAGAAGAGACACTACCATGGAGACCATTCTTGATCCTGTAAGAAAGATCCATTGTATTTCACATCCCTTTGTTCTGAAAGCAGTAGGAATTATCTCACATCCATTCATCATGAGCCCATGAGCTATCCCAAGTTTTGTGTTTGTGGACTGAAAAAGTGTTAAAGTTCATAAAGAATAGTCTTCCTGGGACAAGAAAAAGTAGAAAGGAAGTGAAACATACGGTAACAACTGAGGTGGCAGAGTAACCAGAGGTAGCTTGAGAATTGCACTACCCAAGTATTTACTAATTTTGGACTAAAGTACATGTGTACATGTAAACATGAAGGATGAGGAGAAGAAAGGATGAGATTAAAGCTGACTACTTGTGGGTACAGCTATGGACTATGCACTGAGCTTTTAATTTGGTTACAGGCACTGGCATTCTTTTTGTCATCTATGAACCTTGGTTGGTTTTCCTGAGTTATACCTGCCTGTTTTCTCTTCCCATAAGTTATATGTGAAAGAATATTTTGTGGGTAGGTATAGCCGTCTGCTGAGGTATAATCCACTACATGGAATACAATTTGGAGATTGCGGACAAGGCAGGTTTTTGCTACGATCAAACATTTTTCACATGTGCAAGACCCACATGAGAGTGGAGTGTGCTCCTCCAGTGTTGTAAGGCCAGATGACATTCCCGGAGTGGCTGTCCAGACGATGTGTCCATACTCAGCCTGTATTGTCCACAGGGAAAACTGAAGCTCCTATCTCAAAATTTCTACCTGAAAAAAATCTAGGAGAATCTTATTTGGAAACATTTTGTAGCTCGTTTTGTGGATTATCTACCCTAAGATAAGAATACTACAGTTCTGTGAATTCACTCAAATCCAGGGTACAAACCTGATGGTAAAATCTTACCTTTTTTTTCCTATGTTTTCTTTGTAGATATGCAGGAAGAATTTTGATAAAGTCAGTACATTCTTGATGTTAATGCACAATTGCTTTTTTTTTTTTCCCTCTGGCACTTTTTTTTTTAATTTATTTTAGGTATCAGTCTTTTGAAGTTCAGCTCCAAGTGAACATCTCTCAGTTGGTATGTGATGTCATACTTTATTTTTGGAGCATGTAGAAATACCAAAAGGACTCACTAATCTTCTAATGAGATAAAATTACTTCTGAAGGATAAAATTAGCATGCTGGAACTTTTCCAGCAATTATATTTTTACAGCCCTACCATCTGTATTATACAATGTGTTTCTAAAACATCAGTACTCTAAAATATACATTCTTTCTGTCTTTTGCAAACTATACTTTGAGAAAATTTTTAATGGGATAATTATTTAAAAAAAAAACCCACACTCTAAAATTTTACAAAGATTGATCCAAAACATATAATCTTATTATTGCAAGAAATAAAATATTAGTAATGAAACAGTATTCAAGAAAAAAAAAGGTTTTAAATAATTTTGAAATTTAAATATAAGTTCTGCTCATAAATGTGGTCTGATTTTTCTAAAATGATTTTTTACAATGTTCATTTATCTGGAGAGCTTTCAATCAGTGTTGTCTGAGAAGAGAGAGGACTGTGAAAGCAGGAATCAACTCTATTATTATTAGCCAGTCTTTCAAGGAAATAAAGAACCCGGCCCAGATTACAAAGGCAGGAGTGAGCAGAGTGATGCAGCACAAGCACATCGGTCCCATCACCCAGAGTTCAAGAAACAGAAATGAACCTCTGCTAGCCTAATCTTCTGAAAGACGGGAAACATAATATAGGATTAAGGGACCAGTTTTTGTAGGGATGATAGGTTACCAATAACAATGTGCACTGCCCTGCACTATTCAGCGTATTCATAAATGATCTGGAAAAGGGATGAGTAGCTGGGACACAAAGTCTGATGAGGCTATCAAGTTGTTTAGGTTAACAGAGATGAGACAACCCTGAAGATCTGCAGACCAGTTTATGGAAGGGAGTGACTGAGCAATAAAATGACAGATGGAGCTCAACGTAGGTAAATGCAAAGTGATGTACAAGGAGGAAAACGGTCCTTATTTCAGGTATGAAAAGGCAGATTCTGATCTGGTCATTACTTCTCGTGAGAGAAAGTCCTAAAGTAATGAAAATGGCTCCATGGGAACATCGGCCTGGTGCCCAACAGCTGTCTAAACCAACCAACCAAACAAAAATACTCTGAGTGTTAAGACACCTGTAGAGAACAAACAAAAGGACATATTTTGCTGCCGCATGTATTTTGCTTGCATCTCCTGTATAGGTAAAGAATCATAGAAATATTGGTTGAGAGGGACCTCTGCAGGTCACTCAGCCCAGCCTTCCGCTTGAAGCAGGACTATGGACAACACCAGATCAGGTTGTGGCTACTAGATTGCTTGTGGCTTTGTCTAGTTGAGTGTTGGAAACCACCATGGAAGGCAATTCCACAACCTGCCTAGGCAACTTGTTCCCATGTTACATGATTCTTCTGGTGAAGAATTTTTCCCTGATATCCAGTCTGAACCCTGCAAGCTGCAGTTGTTGTAGCTCAACATGACTGCCCAATGCAAGTAGGTCCTGCTCCTCATTTTCCACTTGCCAATGCCAAGAAGTGTTTGGTTGCATCATCCTTCAGATGCTGTTCTGGTCCTTGCACATCAGCAGTAGGATGGAAAATAGGAATGTCTTTTGTTTAAAGCACAGCTAACTTAGCTAGAATCCTTCAGGGTGGGAGAGAGGCTACAGGATGTATGATGAAGAACTAGTGAGCATCAAAAGAAGCTAGCAGTAGCCAAGTTGAAAATACACAAAAGGAGGCAGGTTTTTGCACAACACATGGTTGACCTGTGGAACTTGTCACCACAGCAGCTTGTAGATGCTACAGATCTTCGTAGGTTTAAGGGAAGACGGGCAAGTGCCTGATGGAGGAATCCAGTGGAGGTTGCTACGGTCATAGAAACTACATCTGCCTCAGAAAATCTCTGAGTTTGAAATGTTGGCAGCAGGAAAAGTGCTGGAGGGTACTATTGCATGACCTTGCCCTGTATTACTGCAGTATGATACTGGTCCAGCGAAGCCCTTATTCTGACCCATCATGGAAGCTCTTATGTTCGATAAATTGCTTGTAAGACTTAACCACCTTACACTCATTTCTGTTTTCCCTTGTTAATTACACTGGGAATTCTTCAGCTCATTTTCTCAGGCACATGAATAATTATTATTACAGTTTGGTTTTAAGTTGTACACACAACAACAGCCACAAAACCAGAACTGCGAGCAAAATTGATATTTTGAAGGAATCAACCTCAGTCTTCGAAATGAAACTGTTGGGTGCAGTTGCTGGCCAAAGCCTTATTTCCAACCTATTTGTATAATTGGTTCCACTAAATTTCAGAAGTCTTTGAAAGGAAGGCTATGCCTATGATTAAGACAACGAAACAGCACTCTGGAGATCTGTCTGATCTCTAGCAATGCCACAAATTTCCTGCTGGTTTTGGCAGATCAGTGAGCCCTCATCTAGAGTGAGCTGTTTTCAGCAGCTCAGCCCATTGAAACTGCTCGGGTTAAGCACTCACAGGAGTGTGTGGGGGACGAGCTTTTCACTCCGTGCATCTGTGTAGCACTGGAGAGCTTTGGGGAGGACCTTGTTATAGGGCAAAGGGCTGATGCATGGAGCAGGGACCCCCCCCCGAGCTTTCTGCTTTGGGAGGAGAGATGGAAGGGACACAAGGGAAGGGGAAGGCAGAAAGAGAAGGGTGAAGAGTGATGAGGAAAAAGAGGTGTTTCTCATCTGATCTCTAAGACCCTGAGGAGCGAGACTGGGGAGAAGAGTGCCCCTGAGGAGCTGGGAATGGAGGGTCCCTGAAGACTGGGGCACCACTGAGAAGCAGGACACCCCTGAGGAGTGGGACATGGAGAGTCTCTGAGGAGCAGGACACCTCTGAAGAGCTGTGCATGGAGGGTCCCTGAGGAGCAGGGTGCCTCTGGGAAGTGGGGCAACCCTGAGGAGTGGGGCATGGAGGGTCCCTGAGGAGCAGGGCGCCTCTGGGAAGTGGGGCAACCCTGAGGAGTGGGGCATGGAGGGTCCCTGAGGAGCAGGGTGCCTCTGGGAAGTGGGGCAACCCTGAGGAGTGGGGCATGGAGGGTCCCTGAGGAGCAGGGCACCCCTGAGGAGTAGGGCTCCTCTGAGGAGCAGGGCATGGAGGGTCCCTGAGGAGCAGGACACCCCTGAGGAGC
>NW_010266327.1:0-15613 GCF_000690775.1 Eurypyga helias
GAGGAACACCGCTCATCACTGCTCTTCACATGTCGTTTAATATTAAAAGAAGATTGGGCCAAACTCTGCCTTGCCAGCACTGATTTGCCAGTTCACACCAGCAGACAGCTTTACCCAGCTCCTTTGTTTTCTGACATCTATAACCAGATGACAAACTAGGTATTTTGGGCATAAAAATCAGCCTTGATTGAGGCTTAATGTTTTGAAGTTAGGTTAAGAGCTAATAAATCAGGTTTCCTTAAAGGTACTTTAACATACCACTTTAAATGACCTCTCAGTACCCCACTGGAAAAGCTACATCTAAAATGTCTTCATGCTATACATGAGGTAAAAGACAGGGAAGCTGAGGCAGCAATTTAACAGCTGAAACAAAACTAATGTCCCAATTTTCAGACATCCTTACTATTCTCATGTGTAAGCTGTGGATGCTTCATGCCCTTGAAAATCAAGTCTCATGGATATTTTGTTTATTCTTTTATTCAACAAATTTCCTAAGGGTTTAGTCCCTTATTTGTGCAAGTTCAGTGTCCTAGGATTAGTTGTATGTAGGCCAGTGAGAGCACATCTAAAGATCAATAGAGGAAGACATTCACATTTTCATTAAATATGTGCTGAAATGCAATCTGAGGAGTTTTGGGGGTGGGAACTTTTGGAAGAGCTCATGGCCTCTTTATTTTTACTCAGATCCAAACTGACACTAAAAGTTTGGTCTTATTTTCCAGCCAGCTGGTCATTAAATGCAATTGTGAACTTCAGCTCCTAAGACAGTACTTCACTCTCTCACATTCTGCCTCTCAGCTGAAGGCTAAGCTCACCTGAAAGCAGAACCCTTCTGGAGTACCGTCACCTGGGTGCTGAATGGCTCATTGCCCACTGCCACCTGCAGAAAAGAGGGTGGTCGTTACTTTGCGTGAGGCATTTAGTGTTTTGTGGCGCTGAAAGAAAAAGCATGCTGGTGGGAAGTGAGTCCACGACTCCGGAGATACCCCTGCGAACCCCACGTGCAGTTAACCCCATCCTTTGCTTACGAGGTATGCTCAGGTTAGGAAACAATGGAGTTTTTCGGCTTGGTATCAGACTCATTCAGTAGCAGCCAGGAAAAAAAGACAAAATATTTGTTGCGGTCTTTGTTTGGGTTTTTTTTGTAATATTTATTATAAGATCTTTGTTTTAAAGGCTTTTTATGATCTAAAATTTGAGGATAGCAGTATTGGGTACTACTTAAACTATATTGTCCTAATATTTTTTTTAAAATACCATTTTAAAACATATGCTTTTTACTGTAATTAACCAACAGTGCTCTAGTATACTGGAAATTTATGCACAAGGGATATTTTACTGTTGAAAACAAATGTATTTAGTGCTTAGATGTTCTGGGTTTGAGACCTCGACAATTGCTTTCAGAATTACCAGAGTTTAGGCACCTTATTTTTTTTTCTAGTGATCTGAACATAAATAGGGACTCATAATAAGAGGATAATAATATTTGTTGGATGGAGCAGGATAATAATGAGGATAGAGCAAGCATATGAGAGAAGCCTGGATTTCTTGGTAAACTGTGGCCATTAAAAGGAGCACATTTTCATAGCCAAATGCAAAATTGTACAGTAAAGATGAATGTGGACTTGCAAAAGCAGACAGCCTGATTCCCAAAATGAGACTCTAAATGGGATTTAGGGTACAAGCAACTGGATGTAAGTTCCCATTGCGGCATAAAGTCAGGAGGGTTAATGTAATCTTTGGATATTTAAGCTGAGGAGTAGCAAATAGAAGCTGGTAGATGATTTTGTGCCTGCATGTGGCATTGGTGAGACTGACACTGTAATACCATGGTTATTCCTCAGGTTCATATTTTTAAATGATGTTCTGAAAAATTGGAGAGGGTGCAAAAAGCCTATAAATATTAGACACGTGGAGGAAATACCATACAATAAGAAACTTGAACATTTCAGTTTATTTAGATTATTGAAAGGAAGGCGAGTGGATTAAGCAAGTTAAGTCTTTGTTGTGGGGGGGGGAGAACTGTATAATCTAAAAGACCTTTAAATTAAGCAGGGAAAGGATGCATGGTTAAAAACTGAATCCTGATAAATTCATGTGGGAAACTATGTGCCAATATTTAATACCACAGTTAGTAATTACTGGAGTGTACTAGGAAGAGAATGAGTGGGTTTTGTGGTTTTTTATGTTTTCAGTTCAAAGCTCATTGCCCTTTTGGAAAGGTAGCCTTCAGCTAAACACACTTTACTTCAGTCAAAAGTGCATTACTGATTTCAGTTGAAGTTACAGAGGTGAAATGCTTGCAGTGCAGAGGGGAGATCAGAAGAAATGATCTGATGTTTTTCTGTGCCCTTAAAATCTAAAAGCACCGAACTCCTGCAAACAGGCTTTGTCCTGGGGAGGTCTGTGGACAGATTGGAAATGGTTATTTTGTTTGAGACAAAGGTGATTCTCTAGCACAGAGGACGGGTGAAGGATCGCTTCTTAGACAGCTTAGTTCATCCCCAGCATCCCTTGACTGCTGCTGAATCATAGAATGATTTGGGTTGGAAGGGACCTTAAAGATCATCTAGTTCCAACCCCCTGCCATGGGCAGGGACAAGGTCAATGGTCTATTTGAGTTGTAGTTGTAATTACTTGGGCCAGGAGTCGTACACCGACTGATTTTGGTCCTGCACAAATGGATGTGAATATGTGTGTGAATCTTTTCAGCCTCAGCAAGGCTGGGCACGGAGTCAGCCATCAGCCCACATGGAATTGCTTGTAGGATCAGAGACCTGGGTTGTGTATCATCTGTACGTGGCTGAGTAAGCCGATGCAGCTCATCCCATAAGAGGTGTAGAGAGAAGAGAGCTTGTGTGAATTCAAAGCCCTGTTAATCATCCTGCGCTGCATCCCTAGTACCTTGTTTAAAATTCGTGCCCAGGGATAGCTCTTCGGTCAGGTTTTGCAGTCTCCTAACAAGCGGAAAATGCATCCCTCCTGGCTAAGGAACAAATAAACAGTAAATATTATTTCAAGGACACACCATACTCAGTGTGTGCATTTTCCAGGCTCTCTGGCTGGCGTTACTGTTGTTAGGGTTCCGTGACAGAGCTGTTGCAGATACTCAGGCTAACAGGCAGTGGTATTTTCCTTGAGCTGGCGTTTTCCAGAAAACAAAAGCTTTATGTGCCACCGACCTGTCCTGTTATTGCTTCAAAGAAAGAGGGAGGAACAAATCATGAAAAAAAAAAAACATGCTGAAGGGCAGTTTTTCATACCCTAATCCTTTAATGTCATCTGAATGGACCGGCTGTTGCACCCAGTGATGTCCTGCAGAGGTGTTGAGTGACCTCACACAGATGTAAGCACCTTAAAAGTTAGAAGTAATTACCAAGCGGGTAAAGAAATTATTTTAGGTGCTGCCTATCTTTTAAAATACAGAAGAATCAATTATATATTTATTTCACTTTATTAATTTCTCCAGATGTTCTAGATGACAGTGGCAGTCCCTGGAGGTTTAGCAAGAGCAGGAACAGTACATGTTCCCATGTACTGTTGATGTCTTGCTCTTACTAATGGTCACCCTGATTCATCTCAAGCATTGCTATTTTTTGGAAGTAGTATCATGTATTTCAGATGCTGCTGAATTATCATAAAGCTAACAGAATTATATTCTAAACTACTTTTTACTTACCAAACTAGGACATATACTGTATCTTGTCTTTTTTTTTATCTCATTTATCTTTTATTTACTGATTAAATCAAATAAAACCCACCAATCCAGTAATGCACGTAACAGCTGCTTCTGGAAATTTCAGGAAAGGGAAACGTCAAATGTATAAAGAAAACAAACCTGTGTGAAGAGAGTCGTGTTCTTCCACGCGAAGTAACAAAGCAGAAATTAATTTTTCATTTCAAAACTTTCAGAATGGGCAACTTCTTTACAGGATCTAGATTTTTATGGTGAAAAATCCCCTCTTAAGGGAAAATACTGCTGAGACAAAATCATAGCAGGAGCCCTCAGGCACTGAGTTCTTTCAAGACCACCACAAAAGTGATCTTCAAGACATCAAAATAGCCAGAGGCATAGAGTATCCTTAAGGCATTTTAGGCATATGATACCTTTAAGTGGGCTTCTCAACTCTCTAAACACATGACAGGTGTCGAGTGTCTGAAGTAAAGCAGCTAGTACATCACAGGCATCTTAAAACGGCTGGGGATACGTGACAGCAAAATCTTTAACAACACAGTAAGAACTGAACAACCAAAAGACACTGAGAGATTCAACTGAAAGCCTGATGGTCATCCTACTAGACTCTTCGTGTTTTTTCTTCGTGAAAACACAAATATTGACCATTTCTATCTGAAGAAGAAAACTTTTTTTATTTTGTTAGACAGTCTTCCTCATCACAGAAAAAGGTGGTGAACTCAGAGATGAACATCAAGCATTTTGTCCTGATTCACAAAAGCATTTATAGGCCTGAGCCCCACTGAGCTCAGTCATTTCGAGTACCACAGGGTAAAGCAGAAGAAGAAGAGAGTACTTCCCTCTTCACCATGTTTTCTGGTGTGTTGAGGAAAGCGAGCTAGTCTAATTAAAGATGCTGTGATAGGAAGTTGCAGTTCAATAACCTTCAGCTGAAGAACGTTACAACAAAGAGAGAGAGACTCATAAATAATGAAGTTAATAATAGCTCATAAAGAAGCCTGAAACTATTTAAACTTCTAAGATTAATTTACACACTGTGCTTCAATTTTCATACTGGTGAGGATGGGTAATAGATAAACTGTGAATGTGCTTTTTAAACCATCTTGTGGCTAAAGATTTCATTTCACAAAGGTACACACAAACGTAATTTCAGACAAGGTTAAGAGAATCCTGTATAATGATACTCAGCATCTTTTCATAGACAAGCTGTTGCTGTAGGGGCTGGAGGAGCAGCGAGGTCAGTTGAATGGCCAGGCCCAGAGGGTGGTGATCAGTGACACAAAGTCTTGTTGGAGGCCAGTAACTAGTGGTGTGCCCCAGGGGCCCATGCTGGGTCCAGTCCTGTTCAACAGCTTCACTCGTGATCTGGCTGATGGGACAGAGCAAGTTTGCTGCTGACACGAAATTTGGACGAGTGACTGATAGCCCAGAGGGTCATGCTGCCATCCAGAATGACCTCGACAGGCTGGAGATATGGGCTGACAGGAACCTTGGGAAGTTCGGCCAAGAGAAATGCAGAGTCCTGCACCTGGTGAGGAGTGATCCCACACACCAGTATATGCTGAGGGCCATCCAGCTGGAAAGCAGCTGGGCAGGGAAGGGTCTGGGGGTCCCACTAGACACCAAGTTTACTGTGAGTCACTAACGTTCCCTTGCAGCAGATGACCAGTACCCTGGGCTGCATCAGGAGAAATGCTGCCAGCAGGCTGAGGGAGGTGCTCCTTCCCCTATGCTCAGCATGGGTGAGGCCACCCTTGGAATCCTATGCTCAGTTCTGGGCTCCCCAGTACTAGAGTGACATGGCCATACCGGGGAAGGTCCAACAAAGGGCCATGAAGATGATGAAGGGACTGGAGCATCTCGTATGAGGAAAGTCTGAGTGACCTGGGGCTGTTTAGCCTGGAGAAAAGAAGGGTCTGGGGGGATCTCATCAGTGTGTATAAATACTTGAAGGGAGGGACCAGAGAGGACAGAGCCAGGCTCTATTCAGTGGTGCCCAGTGACAAGACCAGAGCTGGTGGGCGCAAACACAGGAGGTTCCCTCTGAACATCAAGAAACATTTTTTCACTGTGAGGGTGACTGAGCACTGGCACAGGTTGCCCAGAGAGGTTGTGGAGTCTCCATCCTTGGAGATATTCAAAAGCTGTTTGGGCATGGTCCTGGGCAACTAGGTTGTCTTGTTTGAGCAGGTGGAGGGGGCTGGACTAGATGACCTCCAGAGGTCCCATCCAACCCCAACCAGACCGTGATTCTGTGATTAAAACTATTCATTTGTTTTGGTTTGTAATCTAAATAGGTCACTAAATAGGAAGAAATAGAAGTATTTGGGGCCTCAGAGTGTCAGAAATGCCAAATGCTTTGTTGAATAAATGATATCATCTTGTCTCAAAACTCTTGCAGTTTGAGGTACTTCTGGGTGGGGAAAACTGTCATTTTTACGTTACACCATTTACTTAGTGAAAAGTAATGTAAATGTGTTGGTGGTGGTGCTTTCTATCCTAAGATGGTACTCAGCCTGAGACTGGTACAAAGCTTTTCATTACTAGAGAGCTCATTTTTTAGCACTTTCTCTCTTTTGTTCAGCTGGTTTTGTGCATGTGATAGCAAGACCTTGATTTTAACTTAGATTCACACGTTTATGTGATGCATAGATGGTTTGTTTTCATGAATGAAAGTCTTAATAAAATTGCAGCTTGTGTTTTTCCTTTCTTTGTGGAATAAACTGTTCTAGAAATTACAACACAGTCAACATAAAGCATATATTAAAAAAAAAAATCTGTGCTGGTAGTACAGTTAACCATTTATAGTATATAGGCACTGAGGGTGACTTTTTATAAAAGGAATCTTGGGGAATTGGACTAATTTCCCTGGGGATCATCTGAGAATTTATTATACCATTCTCTCAGCTCTGCTGTTTTAAATGCAAAAACCATGAGCTGTAACACTGTCACCAGTTGTGACATCTGAGCTAATCTACTGGTGTACGTCCCTTAGTTGCATGTTTGCACTGCGCGTTTGCTCCGGGTAGGTCAGGCTGCAGGTGGCTGGTGGCCAGGGAAAGACCAAATGACTCAGTAACAACTGTCACCTGCCTTTTCTACAGTGTTGTGCGCAAGGAAGTTGTAGATGCATGATTCATGTTCACCGTTGTGCGCAAGGAAGTTGTTGTAGATGCATGATTCATGTTCACTTTCACATTCTCGTGCCCTTGCTTAGGGATTGTAGGACTCGCAGCACTGCAGAGCTGCATTTTAACTGAGAGTAAGGTGCTTCTTCCTTTTTTTCTTTCATATGCTTAAAGTCAGTTTTCTGCTCAGATGGTAGTAAAATCAAAATGGTAACACACTCCAAATTGCAAGCTTTGAGAGCGTCCTTTACTCACAGCTTTAGTCATCAGCAACAAGCAAAAGTTTGCTTTTTTCTTTGTGTGCTCAATCTGCCTTAATGTTGTTTCATCACCTGTTCTGTGTAGTCCCACACTTAGCGAATGCTCGGGGACACGATGTCTTAAACATGGCCATCATGATAACAGAAATAACGTTTCATCACCTGTTCTGAGTAGTCCCACACTTAGCGAATGCTTGGGGACACGATGACTTAAACACAACATCCATGGCCATCATGATAACAGAAATAAGTATTACATCCACTCTGCTGGTCAGGTACGTGGGCACGTTCTTCGTGCCTCAGGCTGTAAACTAGGTTTCCGAGTAAGGTGTGAGGGGTTGACCCTGGCTGGAGGCCAGGTGCCCACCAAGCTTCTCTGTCACTGCCCTCCTCAGCAGGACATGGAGGGTGAAGGGAGAAATTAAGATGGAAAATGACTTGTGGGTCAAGACAAAGGCAGTTTAATAAAGCAAAAGCAAATGCCGTGCACGGAAGGGAAGGAAAACAAAAGATGTGTTCTCTACTTCCCTGCAGCGGGTGATTTCCAGCTGCTGCCCAGGAAGCAGGGCTTCACTACATGTAGTGATTGCTCTGGAAGACAAACACTGTAACAACGAATGCCTACCAACCCCTTCTCCCCCCATGCCACCAGCCCCTTTCTCTTAGCTTTGATTGCTGAACTGATGCCATATGGTACGGAATATCCCTTTGGTCAGTTTGGGTCAGCTGTCCTGGCTGTGTCCCCTCCCAAGATCTTGTCCAGGTTAATGGTGAAGACGGAATGTTGGATAGACAGCCTTGATCCTGCACGAACGCTGCTGTGTTCTCAACACCTTTCTAGCTGCTAATACAAAGCACAGCACTATGAGGGTTCTGTGGGGAAAATTAACTCCCCCTCAGCCAGACCCAGTACAGAAGGAATTTTTTTTTTTTTTTGTGAGACCAACCTAGTTCATATGCAAGATGCAATTACTATGGGATATCCTTGGAGTCCAGAACTAAGGAGTAACTGCGAAGTTCTGCAGTGCCAAACCTGTGTCATCACACTGTAGTCTCCCAGTTCCCCTGTGATGGTCAGAGAAATTTGCTGTTGCCTTTCAGACTGCTCAGAGTTGCCTGAAAGCAGTCGAAAGGGATGAGATTTGAAAGATAGAAGTGATGTCGCTTCTGTGGGTCACGGAGTTTTAAAATCAAGGAGTTGAGAATCTCAGCACTGCTCAATCTAAACCTTAAATGTTGAGCTGTGTGGGTTTCTTGAGTGGTGTGCATCTTTTATCTGACTCCCATGGAATTGCATATGTAAGACTAATGGCAAAATATTCTTTGCAAATATTGAGAAGTGGTGATCATGTCCTTTGATAATTTTGCTGGGAACTGTGCTTGCTTGTGAACCATCTGAGTGCTCCAGTCCTTAATGTAAAAGAAATGCATGTATTAATCTTTCTTTTGTGGATCTAAATCTCTCCTTTACTGGTTGTCCAAACCCAGCTGTTAGCGTTAGACATCTCTTCGTATCAGTTTAGTTTTCCAACTTCAGGACTGCTGTATTCACGTGCCAGGGAAACACGTTTGGTGCTCTGAGTCCTCAGCATCGCCGTGGCACAACACACTGCCCACTGCACCCGCTCTGCCTGCCACTGCCCAGGGCTCCAGCTGCCTGGAAACCCCCTGGTCAAATAGCACACCATGCGCCAACATTGCCAGTTCTTTCGGAGGCAGCCCTTCCCCTTTGCAAGGCTGCCTTAAGCTGCTAAGGAATAGAAAATGTTTGAAGGAATAATTGATTATTCTTGCTATTGGTTGTGTGGACAGAGTGCTGGATAACAAGTTGCATTCAGTTATGACAACTTTCGGAGAGCTCTCGCCATTTCTTCTTGGCTTGCTTGCTCCTCTTGGGTAAAGAGGAAAAAAAGAGAGGGGAAAAAAAAAATTGTACTTTCTGCAGGCATTCTTACCCTGGAAAAAAACAAACCAACAAACCAGTCTTCCTGCTTGATTGAAGTTATTTAAATTTCAGCAGAAATATTTAGTTGTCCTGTTGTGGCAGCTCCTTCAAGAGAGGATAAACATGGTCCCAGTAATAAAAATAAAATCTTTCTCTGTTGTATCAGGAGAGTTAGGAGGGATGTTGTCTTTTCTTTCACTACGAGTTCCCTTTAGACTGGGGAGTGAGGACACGGCACTGTGGAACAAGTTTGTGGAGTCACACAGTGAGCCTGCAGACCCTCTGCTCAAAATTCCCCATCCCAGCAAAGTTACCACCTGAGCTGTTCATGCCATGGCTCTTCCCAGCTTGGGGTGTCTCTGCAGTGTCTTTTCCTGAGTTGTTTTTCCCAGATAAAGAGAGAAGTTCTATGGGACAAGGAGCTGCTCTGGAAGATTTTGAGGATAGTAGGTTCCAGTATAGACTTTGGGAACCATCTGAGAATCTCTGCAGTGATTTAGGCTTAGCAGTAAAAAAAATGGAGAGAGTATTTCTCTGCATGGTTAGCTTGGGGATGAGGCAAGACTTGGATAAGATAAAATTCCTGTTGACTTGTTAATAACTTCATGCTGTGCTAACGAACCCTTTCACTCTACAGAAAATCTTTTCATTAATAAATAGCAGGCTTAGGTCTTCTTTTAAAAATTGTATAAATATGCTGCAATATAACGTTAGTGATAAATAATTAACAGCTAAGACTCTTCCATAAAAGCACTGGTAACTCTGTCACATTGTTAACTGGTTTATGTTTGGTGCAATGTGTCTCACCCAGCAAAACATGCTTCATATTTAGTTTCTTTTAATATTTCTCTGGTTCCACTACCGTAACTATTTATACCTACCAGTGGGTTTATTCTCCTAAATTCCAGGGAGTCTCTGAAGCAATCTCACTATAATAGTTGCTTGGCCTCTGGTCGTGTTTGTCAAATTACTACAGCTACTCAGTATAGCCTGCTTCAGAATATCCTGAGGGTACAGCATAGCTTCTTTGCTCCACTGCCTTTTGCATAGAGCTTGTGCTGTATGGGCTTATTGAGTACTGTCCTAGTGTTCTGAAAGAGAAAAGTCTTTCATTTATTTGTAATAAAAATATCATCTGGAAATTTAATCTCAGAGCTCCAGGATATCAATTCTGGAGGTTTGGAATGAAAGAAAGCAACCAGATTTACGTTTGGCTAGATCTCATATAGCTAGGCTGGGGTAATGAGCTGATTTATGTGTACAGCACTTAGAAAAATTGCATTAAATCTTTTAACATTACAAATGCTCACATTTTCATTGCTTAAAACATGGCGATTGAGATGAAATATAGATTTTTTTGAAATTGGGGACTTCTTGCAGTGTACATGGAGACATTTAGATTCAAGACAAATTAAGGAGAGTGGTATACAAATGAAAAAAAAAGTGTAAAAATTTTGCAATAGGTTCTTAACAAAGGTTTAGGAAAGGACTGAGAGAAAACTGTAAGGTTGTTGGGTTTTCTGAAGGTAAGCATGAGATTAGTTCCAAGTAAAACCGTGAAAGAGATGGTACTAAGTGCAGTCAGCCACATTTTTGAAGACAACAGCATAACCAATTCTGGTCTATGTAGAGCGCCACTCATTAGTCAAACTTAATACAATTTTTATAAAGTTATAAATCTTTGGGAAAAAATCCCACCTTCTGATGAAGGTACTTATGTTCCTGTGTTTGAATTAGGGCCACGCAACATCTTTCCTTAATAAAAATGGCATTTTTCAAACACTTGCCTCCCATATTACAATATTGTTGCCCAGAGAAGCTGTGGATGCCCCATTTCAAGGCCAGGCTGGATAAGGCTTGGAGCAACCTGGTCTAGTGGAAGGTGTCCCTGCCCATGGCAGGGGGTTGGAACTGGATGGTCTTTAAGGTCCCTTCCAACCCAAACCATTCTGTGATTCTATGATATTAAACATTCGAAAAGTTTCCATTAGATATCAAAGTAGCAGAAAACTAATGTGAGAAATCATCATCCAGTGACAGTGTGCACAGAAAAGCAGGCAAGTGTCTCTGGTGCTGGCCCAGAGGTACTTGGATGTTTTGCTGGCGATTTGGGAGAAAATATAAAAGAATTACAAATGAAATGTACAGGTAGCACAGAAATGACACACTAGTCAGGGACTGGGAGTGTCAGGCACAGTAAGCTGAAGTGATGTGAACGTGGGGAGGTCACTGCACATTCCTCAGCAGGGAGTGCATCCTGCAAGTGTAGTGAGCATATGACAAAGGACTCTCTTGGACACTGGGGACTCAGAAAGGATTTAGAAACCCCAGTTGACTCTGAGCTGCAAAAAAATTCCCATCTGACGTGAAGGTTAAGAGACACAGCATGAGGCTTGAGATACTGTGTCCAGACTGGTATACATTAAGCAGGTAAGTTGAAAAATGAGTTAAAAGAATTATTAAAAATCTGAAAATTCTGCTTTATAGTGAGACCCTAGAAGAGTTTTTAATGCAGTAAACAGCAGAATAAGACAATGTCCATGGACAACAGTAAACAATAACTGGAACCTGCAGCTAGACAAACTCATGCTCTCAATAAGGTGTATCACTGTGTGGGTAATTAATAATGGAAACCATTTATCTAGAGATACTTGAGTACATCTCATCTAGCCTTTAAATACATTCAGTCAGTCCCTCTGAACATGATGTCTCAGCTCGGTTGAAACCATGGGTGTGATTCATGAGCCACATGAGATGCTCTTCTCGGCGGGGCATCACCTAAGAGCCCCTTCTGGCCTTACAGGTTGCTGAGCAACTCCTAACACCCACCCACACACCCACCCCCCAACTCCCTCAGGTGCTGTGCCCCTGCGCAGGAGATGCCAGCGAGGCTGCTGTATACCTGCGCCTTCCTTGGACCTGGTGTATATTCAGAGCTGAAGTCATCAGTAGGATGAAATGAGTAGTGGCCGTTCATAATTGTGATTAAAGGTGAGAGCAGTCAGGAAACCTCAGAAGCCTTGGAAGCTTTTTGAAGAGCAGTGACATGGGATGAGTCTGGCCCTGTGCCGGCAGCATCCTGACCAAGGCATCTTGTCCAGCGCTGGCTGTGTTTGTGGGGATGCTACAGGGGCTGAGACGTGTTACTGGCAGGGTTTAGCCTCAGTGTTAGCTGCATTTTGTAGTCGAGCTTGCAGATCACACACGAGCAGGATGCCCAGGCCAGAACGGGATGTTAAGCAGACCAGCCCTCTGCTCACTGGCAGGGTCCTCATGCCCTCACCTTCCCATGCAGGCACACCCCCAACCCCTCCGCTTCCCCACTGTTCCAGCTTGTTTTCTAAGCCTGGATACAAATAGGAAATACAGAGAATAGTGTGAAGATCCCAGCCATCCAATACATCCTCAGCCGTGCTGGAAACTTGGCATGTGCTGCACTGGGTAGAGATGATGACAGGACAGAAATTGCAGCACCCTCCTGGAAGATGCACGCACTGAGTGCCTGTGGGCGGAAGGTGTGGGTGTTTTCTCCCAGTCCACAGCTGGTTGCCTTCGTACACTATCAGAAGGATATTGACCACTTGGAGCGAGTCCAGAGGAGGGCCACGACGATGATCAGAGGGCTGGAGCACCTCTCCTATGACGGAAGGCTGCGAGAACTGGGCTTGTTCAGCCTGGAGAAGAGGAGGCTCCGAGGAGACCTCATTGCAGCTTTCCAGTATCTGAAGGGGGCCGACAAGGGTACTGGGAGAGGACTTTTTACAAGAGCCTGTAGTGACAGGACAAGGGGTAACGGGTATAAATTGAAAGTGGGGAGGTTTATATTAGATATCAGGAAGAAGTTCTTCCCGGAGAGGGTGGTGAGGCACTGGCACAGGTTGCCCAGAGATGTTGTGGATGCCCCATCCCTGGAAGTGTTCAAGGCCAGGCTGGATGAGGCTTGGAGCAACCTGGTCTAGTGGAAGGTGTCCCTGCCCATGGCAGGGGGGTTGGAACTGGATGGTCTTTAAGGTCCCTTCCAACCCAAACCATTCTGTGATTCTACACAGTAGAAATTCTGGCTAATTTAAGGTAAGTCATGCAGTTCTTAGATTCCGCTTACCTGTCACAGAGAATACTGTTACCGTTGCCTTGAGCAGAAAGAGGGAATGTGGGAGAGCACAGGGTTTCGTAGTGGCCAGATCCACCCTGCAAAAAATCCATGCACTTTGCAAGTGCAGGAGTACAGCTTACAGCCTTGTCGTGCCAGGGCAATGCAGTAGCAGGCTGCCAGCAGGAGAGCAACTCTGCCCACGGGCGACACAGCAAATCTTTCGCTTACTTTCAGATAATAGGATAAAGGAAAAAAATGTAAGAGGAAAAGAGTAAGCTTGGTTCTGTCCTCTTTTCCTCTGAGGAAAAAAAAACCCCAAACAGAAACCTCTAACTTTTATAGCAGGTTACAGGGTTGCGGGATGCAGTAAAATTCATGTGGGTCAGTGAAACAGAACCAGCAATGAGTAGGAGGCAGGAGGAGAGCCTCTAAAACAGGGATTGAAAAGAGAAAACGGGGGGGAATAAGAGGGAAAACACGCTTTAAAACACTGTTAAGAATCAGTTGTTCTGTTTAATACAGTGAGAGAGAGAGAGAAGAAGACTGAGATTGTTTTTTTAGTGTGAGACAAGCTGAAGAAGAAGAAGAAATGAGGGCGCTGGGTGCATGAAGACCATAGTTCTAGACCCTGTGTATCTGCATGTATGTGTGAGCAGCCCGGTGCCACCACAGCATCGTCTCTTCCAGGTGTTGGGTAGGTGTGAAAGCATGGGGAGTGCCCCTGCTTTGTAACACAGCCCTGTCTGTCTCGGGCTCGTCCTTTCAGAGGAGTGTTGGCTCTACGTGTTGTCATTCCCTGAGGAAACTGTTCCAACTGTACCGAAGTGCCCTTGGTGAGGACTGGGTCCCACTCTGGTTCTGCAGTGCTTTGATTTATGCTGCCACTTACGGGAGATAACCCCCGTCTCGATTTCTGCAGTCCTGCCACGTTTACGAGAAGCAGGGGTGCGGTAAGTGCCAAGTGCCATTGCTCAAGTTTTTTCAAGCTATAACTGAGTCTGTCTTGTTTTCAGAGCACTAGGATAGAAATTACAAGATGGGATTATTATCCAGAAATCAGGAGATTTGTTAATTTATAAGGTACCTGGGCTGCTTCACATAAAAATTCCGGATCAAGCATTTGCTTAGGTTTAAGGAGAATGGGTTTTTTTAAAAAAGCATTGTCGTTTCCAAGCCTCAGGGGACGTGATGCCTCTATCGGAGCTAAAAGAGAGTGGGATGAGGAGGAAGATTTCTAGTTCATCTGAAATCGTGGGGGGAGGGGGAGACTTGTCAGCAGGGGGCTTCTGGTGTTTAATTATTCTGTTGGGCTTTTTTTTTTACTTTCAATTTCAGCGATAAAGTGGTCTAAAACTAAGAAAAACATTCTGGGAATAGAAAATTCCAAGGTAGTTTTTACTTGGAAACACTAAAAATATCAGTGTTTCTAAATGGAAGCTGTTCTTTGGAGGACACCGTTGCTCGGTGAAATCATCATTCTGTTTTCTGTGTCACTGCCTCCGTCCATGGCATGACTCGGATGGACAAATCCTGTGCACCGAGCAGCCCTGGATGTCAGGATCTGCAGGTCATGTCTGGTCCGAGCACGGCAGCCTGGGTGGGAGCTGTGTACACACCTGGACCGCTGTGTCACCTGTGGGTATTCCCCACAGGGGGGTTCTGCCACGTGGCAAAGCTGCTAGAAAGCAAGCCGTATGGAGAGTGGCCTGTGAAATTCTGCCTCAAATGCTGTGGGAGTGTGTGAGTTTCAAATACAGTATCTCGTTCTCGTGCACCTGTGTTTTCCTGTGTAGCTGTTTGTCTTGTTGTGGATGCCCCATCCCTGGCTGTCTTCAAGGCCAGGCTGGATGAGGCTTTGAGCAACCTGGTCTAGTGGAGGGTGTCCCTGCCCATGGCAGGGGGGTTGGAACTAGATGGTCTTTAAGGTCCCTTCCAGCCCAAACCAATCTGTGATTCTATGATTGTCTGCAGACAACTTCCAGATGGCACTGAGATACTGTGAAATTGCCAAAGCAGACCCCAGATACAGCTAACCAATGTTTTGAGTCAGAACATTTCTTCAAACAAATGGCAGTAAACCTGTTCTTGTAAATATAGGTGGGTAATTCTCTATTATTTAGAGCCTACACACTTCTTACACACATGCACAGATGAAAGCTGTGGACAAGCCAGGTAGGAGTCTCGGACCTCTCCGAGTCCCACCTCCAGCAGAATCAAGCACATCATTCCCTTTGCCAGTTGAACATTACAGGAAGGTGTGACTTGGAGGAGTCCTCCAAGTTGAGCGTAGTCCCTGTTGCCACATCTACCACATCACACTACTGTTTTGTGAAACTGAGAAGCTTAATTTTAAAAGGTGTCTGGCCTTTACTATTTTTTCAGGGGGGCTCTCTTGGAACCCCGTGTGTCTTCTAGAGTCCAGATTCTGAAAGCTAGCATACCTATTTCTTCTCCTGCCAACGCTGTCCTTTTAATAGAATCACAGAATGGTTT
>NW_010266328.1:0-2020 GCF_000690775.1 Eurypyga helias
ATAATGGAAAGGGGTTTGGCAAGATGGCACCAGCTGCCTTTTTACTGCCTTTCAATTTTGCCTGTTTGCAGTGATCGACACAAGCCTCACAGCCTGCAGAGATGGGATCTGCTCCCTTAAAGCAGACAGTCCTCCAGGGTACTTTTCCTCATTTACTCACCCATTGATGTCACTTAATAGCATCCTGTTAATGAGTACTGCTGGTCTAGTCTGCCTCCTGCACTTCCGACACTGCCTTTACACAAACACACAAAAATTAAAGTTGTAACCCTCTCCTTGCCAGCAGGCACATTGCGTGCATTAGCCAGCACAGCTGCCTGGCTCACTCTAAACGGCAGCAGAATAAACCCTGACAGGCAGCCAGACTTACTGGTGCCAGCTGAGCCACTCAGCAGAGATCAAGCATTTCAGGATTTGAAAATGACCTTGTACACACACAGCCCAAACACAACACAGTCAGATGAAGCTCCTGACTCAGTACTCTGGGCAACCTGTTCCAGTGACGCACCACCCTCACCGGCAAGAACCTCTTCCTGATATCTAATCTAAACCTCCCCACTTTCAATTTAAACCCCTTACCCTTTGTCCTGTCACTACAAGCCCTTATAAAAACACCTCCTCCATGGCAGATACACCACATGCTTATCAAAAACAAGTTCTTAAAAACATCCAGCCTGAACTGCATTTGTCAAATACAGCAGCACCCTGTCAATGATCATGTGTCGAAACCCTCAAGGCAATGCTGCAGCAAGTGTCACCAATGAAAACAGAAGGACACAAGTGGCAATAAATTTGCTTGTAGCAACGTGCTGTGTTTTCCTCTCTTTTGTCCTTACAGCCTGCACTTTGTGTTCTGATGCATGCATTAAAACCAGACGCACAGACCCTCATCTTCCAACAAAATCCTGTCCCCTCTGCATGGCAGCAGATGACTACTGCCTGCACTCATCACTCATTTTGAAAATGCTGAAAGCTTAGTGGTAAGAATATAAAGAGGCCAGATCAAAAGAAGAGCATTATTCATGGACAGAAGTCCTCAGGTGGAGTGATACCAGGCCTGGAATCGACTGCTGCAGGGGTAGAAGCACAGCCCTGCCATCTGCCATGGACTGATCCAGACCACACTGGAACAGGGTGCAGCCCCAGAACATCTGCAATACATGGATGACATCATTGTATGGGGTGACACAGCTGATGAAGTTTTTGAGAAAGGGAAGAAGATCATCCAAATCCTCCTGAAAGCCAGTTTTGCCATCAAGCAAAGTAAGGTCAAGGGACCTGCACGAGAGATCCAGTTCCTAGGAGTACAATGTCAAGATGAACATCACCAGATCCCGATGGATGTGATCAACAAAATCACAGCGATGTCCCCACCAACGAGCAAAAAGGAAACACAAGCTTTCCCAGGCGTCGTGGGTTTCTGGCAGATGCATATTCCAAATTGCAGTCTGATTGTGAGCCCTCTCTATGCAGTGACCTGGAAGAAGAACGATTTCAGATGGGGCCCTGAGCAGCGACAAGCCTTTGAACAGATCAAGCAGGAGATCGTGCATGCAGTAGCCCTTGGACCAGTCCGGACAGGGCCAGAGGTAAAGAATGTGCTCTACACCGCAGCCGGGGAGAATGGCCCTACCTGGAGTCTCTGGCAGAAAGATCCAGGGGAGACCCGAGGTCAACCCCTAGGATTTTGGAGCTAGGAATCCAGAGGATCTGAGGGCCGCTACACTCCAACCGAAAAGGAAATACTGGCAGCTTATGAGGGAATTCGATCTGCCTCAGAAGTGGTTGGGACTGAAGCACAGCTCCTCCTGGCACCTCGACTACCCGTGCTGGGCTGGATGTTCAAAGGTAGAGTCTCTTCTACTCATCATGCCACTGATGCTACGTGGAGTAAGTGGATTGCCCTGATCACACAACGATCCCGCATAGGGAATCCCAATCGAATCTTGGAAGTGATCATGGACTGGCTGGAAGGCAAAGATTCTGGAATGTCACCAGCAGAGGAGGTGACACGGGCTGA
>NW_010266329.1:0-818 GCF_000690775.1 Eurypyga helias
AGTTCTTCATTCTCTCAGTCCCTGCACGTGCCTTCTGTGACTTGGGTGGTGCGGCTTGAGCACTTTCTGGTGAAAACCAAGACAAGAATGTCATTGAGTACCTCAGCCTTCTCCATGCTCCCGTTTCCTTCTGGAGAGGGCTCACATTTTCCCTAGTCTTCTTTTTCTCACTGACATACCTATAGAAGCTTTTCCTGCTGCCCTTGATGTCAGATCTCATTCTATCAGGGCTTTAGCTTTCCTAACCTGATTCCACCTCTTGGAAGCTCATTGGTTTCTGAGCAGCTTTGACTTTAGCACCTCTAAGGTCTGAAAGACTTGTTGCCTCCTAAACCCGCTGCAGGGCATACGGGGAGTTCACTCCGTCTCCTCCTTCCTCTCTCCTGGCTGCCCCTGTGGGTCCCTCGGCCTGTGGATGAGCAGAGCTGTTTTTCTCCCCACCTGCCGGGCTCTCCCCTAGGCAGGGAGCTGCTGCTATAGAGCTGCCACCTCCCGCGTTTCCACAGCTCCACGATGCTCTCCATGGCGGCGGGTGTCAAATACCGGAGACACCGGGTGCTGGTCCAGAGCGGCGGCAGCTCCTGCGACCCTCCCGGCCCACCGTGGGGATGACGTGGGAGGCCCAAGCAGTGAGAATTCTGGAACAGGCACACGAGAACCGTTAACACCCAGGACGCCCACGGCCCTTCCCGCGGGAATAAACCACACCAAGGAAGCTCCGCTGTGCAGTGTCCAGGGGAAGCCGTTCTTGGCTGACCATCACTCATGCTCTAAAACATTTGCATTTCAGAGTTCTCATCCCCGCACGACAGCGACTA
>NW_010266330.1:0-1043 GCF_000690775.1 Eurypyga helias
ATTCTATGATTCTATGAAACTGAATCTACTAAATATGTATTGGTGACCTTTCTGTACTGTTCCTTCTGAAAGCTCATCAATGAGGTTGAAAATTTAAGGCTTATAACAGAAAGGTCACCCATCACTTTGTTATGTTTAAGGGGACTTTGGTCAGGAATTAAATCCATATTAATTAACAAGTCTGTGTTTCAAGAAGCCACTTTTTTAGTAAGCTAATTGTCCAAAATATGCATTACTCATACATGAAAAGTGATCTGAGTAGAAGAAAAGGTTTTATCTTGAGCAAATCAACATGAACAAAAGACTGAATACCCAGTGAACAGTCTAATACAGGGGTGGTGTGATTAACAGATAGTTAGCACTTCCTCCTCAGTTTCTCCAGGTATCATGTAACACACACCTTGCACCACTAGTTTTTTGGACTTGGAATTACAGTCATTACTGTTGTTGTCAAGCTGAATGTAGGAATAATGACGTTTAGGAACAGTGTGTCTAAGAAGGAAAATTTAGAAACCAAACTTTCCTATAAACTGTCCCACACTGTCATTCACCTGTCTTCATCTTTATTGAGCAAACTTTTGTGAGCATTCTGTGTTAGTTTCATTCATTTTCTTAACATTACCCTCAAATATGACCTTGTTGCCTGTATTCTGTGTTACCTCTGATGTATTCTTTGCAAGCAGCTATATTACAAAAAAAAGAAAATCTGTTCCAAATTACAAACTGCACAGTAGTGTTCCCTTTACTCTTGGGTATAAACCATGAGCAGTCAATGGAATCAATAATATGCTTACTCAATTTATTTATTTGGAAAAAGAAAGGTCTTTAATTATTCCCAATAATTTAGTTTTATCAAATGAATTTTATTTTCAAACTGTGTATTTTGGAAGGCAGCAATTGATATTTTCATATCTTAGCAAAAACTAACTACAAATGCATTAAATGTGCAGTTGAATAATGGTATGATTCAACTGACAGTTTGCAGATGGATATTTGTGACCTGGGAGAACCTCGATTACTTGTTTCTTGCAATCAAGCTTTCC
>NW_010266330.1:1074-33875 GCF_000690775.1 Eurypyga helias
TTTATTAGCTATAATACAATGCCACCCAGATCTTGCATAGAGATCTGGGTTTATTGTGCTATGTACCATATGATGAAATGTACTCTGAGGTAATTTGGAACAAGTATCTAACAGACAACAGGAGTGGACAAAGAAGAGGATAAGAATGTGAGATCGTAGCATTATGTAGCTAAGATTATTTCAGATCTCACACCAATCATTTTTAATAAATATTTTGTTCTTAAGGATGAGGACAATAGTTGGCTGATTTACTGAAGATATCATAGCAGAAGAGCTCCAATTCTACAAAACAACTAAGCACTTGGGTAGTTCGTTGATGTTGATGAAACCAATAATTCATATGAATAACAAAACCTGAATTTTCACTTTAAAGGACTTTTTTCAGTTTTGACATTTATTTTTATTCCAGAAGAGAATGCAGTTTGAGCTTTTATTTTGTTTTAAAACATAAAATTTTAAAAATAATTGATTTTGAATCAGTCAGTATTTTTCACACAGTGGACATTTTCTATTCTCTGTTACAGTACAACGTAGCATTCTTATACAACCTTACCTTTCAAATTGAATATTGAAGTTCCATTTTAAAAATACAAGAATTAAAGTTCCAATGAGATAAAGATGTTCCAGTTTTAATTTTTTTCAAATGTAATTTAAAAAATGATAGTTTTCTAATGGGATAATATCTGTCAAGTCCAATAAAAACAACTCTATTGTAGACATTGTGAATGTGTGAAGGTTTTGGAAATTTGATTCCAGGCAAGGAAATCATAGCCAATCTTTTCACCATTAGGGCATGGATCATCAAACATGGATTGGTTAAACATGTATATGTTTAACTTGTGTAACAATACCCAGTGAAGACAGTGGAACCACCCACAGACATATCTTGATTCTGCAGCTTCCTCCTGATGTGCTCAACATTGCTAGTATAGGTAGTAGTGAGTTAAATAAAACCTGGTGGGCTTGCACAGTCATGGCCATGAAAAACAGCAATACCTTGATTGGGGAATAAAAATAATTGCAGTAGACCAGAGATATTCCTATTTTGACTTGTATTCTCACTCTGAATGTTGTCAGTTATTCATGGAAAGAACATGAAATGCTTTTCCATGCTGAAGAATGCTGTCTTTCACATACTTTCTCAGCTTTTGGCAAGATTCAACTTAGAACCTCTTGGTCTTGCAGTTATACCTACATATTTTTTTGTGATCCAGTCCATTTCTTCCATTAATTAATCTAATTTTTTTTTCCATTATTGAGCCGTATTATGTGGTCAGTTGACATTGGCTAGCTGTGAGGTACCCACCACGGGAATACAGATTGCTCCAGCATGGGTCCCCCAACCTGTCACGTGTCCTGCCAGAAAAACTACTTCTTGGGTTCCTCCCTCTATGGATCCAAAGGTCCTGCCAGGACCCTGTTCCAGCACAGGCTGCCCATGGGGTCACAGTGTCCTTCGGGCATCCCCCTGCTCCAGGGTGGGGTCTTCCCCAGGCTGCAGGTGGGTCTCTGCTCTCCTATGACGCTCCATGGCTGCAGGGCACAGCCGGCCTCACCATGGGCTGCACCACAGGTTGCCGGGGGATCTCTGCTCTGATGCCTGAATCACCTCTGCCCCTCCTTTTCCACTGACCTGGGGGTCTGCAGGGCTGTTTCTTTCAGGTTCTCACTCTTCTCTCTCAGCTGTTGTGCAGCCATTTTCCCCTTCTTAAATATGTTATCTGAGAGGTGTTACCAGTGTTGCTGATGGGCTCAGCTTTGAGCAGTGGCGGGTCTGTCTTGGAGCGGGCTGGCACTGGCTGCATCTTACATATCTTCTTAAAGAGTAATATTCAAACATTTCTGCATTTCTCTTTCTCTCATTTTCTACAACAGTAGGAAGATGTGCACTCTATTTTCATTTTCTACAGAACTGCTTCCTTTCTTAGATTTGCAACTGATTTTCTCAGGAAGTGTAAATGGTAAAAATATGTCCAAAAAACTCTTTGAAAAACTGATTTGATGTTTACTGAACCCAGAGAAGAACAACACTGATATTAAATTGTAGACTAGTATTATTTCTGTTCAGAGAAGGATATTAAATATTTTGGGGTTAAAAGATTCTGAGATTAAATAAAGCTATGATATAGAAATATCCAAATTTCTTCATTCTTCTTTTCTAGCATGATGCTTTTGACTGATATAAAGTGTATTTATTAACAGGAGGTCTTGAGCTATAAATAATGTCTTCAAGGTATTTTTGTATCAAAATCTATCATTAATTATTCGTAACTGAACATGAAAGAAAAAAGACTGAAAATCCTTTAAAAAAGAAAAAAAAATCCAATAACAAAACTGGTTTGTACTGGTGGTATCTGAGGTCCATTCACTCAGTTTGATATGTGTCATTTTACGTATTACTACAATACGGAAGTTTCAGTAACCCCAAAACAATGATGGGTTCTCAGTAAAGTAGTTCATAAATATTTAAGGTTACAATCTTCATCCACATCTGTTGAGTCTCAGTTCATGCAGTGCTTGTTGCCAAGTGAGAAAGCCTGCTATAGAGGCCAGTGAAATGTATTAAGCTAAGATGGGTTTCATGGCCGTTTTAGTCAGTAAAGTTAACTGACACATCAGAAGGAACCAATAAAAAAAGTTTTCTTGGATGATGTCAAGTTGTTCTTGGCATAAGCTGGGAGGTCAGGCTGACACTTGGTCAAAATTTTTTTATGGAACTGAGGGAAGGGAAGAAACACATGGTTCCTTGGTTATCTACGGTGGTGGCAATGGATACAGTGGGAGTTTTGATATCTACAGCATGTGGGAGGGACTAACACTAGAATGAGGCATCAGCAGCGTAGGAGGAATGCTCCAACATTTTCATTTAAAGGCATTTTGGCCCTCAGACCTCTCTAATTTGCTATGCCTCTGAAGGCATGCCAGTGGCAGATAACTACATTTTGGGAACTAATTTTTGGGTCAGTTAGTGTACTGAGTGAAGTAGAAAGCAAACTGTCAAAGGGTTCCTGTGACATCCTTTGGTCTGAATGGTCTGACCTGTGTTGAGGTTTGTCAAATGGTGTTGTCTCCTCAGTGCAATCACACTGATCATTTCTAGAACAGCATAATACTAACCATCAGGGGTTTTTCTCTGAAAAGTGTGGTTTAAAGGTAAACGAAACAATTTGAGGACTTAACTTGAAGTTGACAAATAGAAGGAAAAAAGAGGTGAAAACAGGCTGATTCATTTTGGTGAGAAAATGGAAACTTTTTATTTAGGAACCAGCCGAGCATGAACATTTTGTCACTGCATCTAAATAAATACGTAGTATAGCTACATAAATCTGTCTACTTATCTTTCTGTCTATGTTTTGATTTGTCTGTGCATCTGCATTCATTCCTTTAAGGGTATTTTGTGGCAGATGGCTAAGGAAGAGGTCCTCTCCAATAAGGTCCCCTAGAAAAATCAGGACTGAAAAAAAAAAAAGGAGAATCATGGTATGGTTTTGCTTGGAAGGGACTTTAAAAGCAACGCCTGAAGCCCTTAATCAGAACCATAGAGGTGTAAGTTCCACTCACACACACACACAGACATGCACACCCCACTTTCATGTCGAACTTGTACTGCCTAAAGAAGTTGTTCCACCCACATTTTTCCACCACCAGTTTTTCCCATCCCTGCATAGCAATGGCTCCACAGACAACTTGGGAAAGGAAAAAAATTAGATTTTTCTTGTAATGTCGTGACTGTTATAATGCTGGAGAAAGAAGGTGAGAAGACGTGACTAGGAGAGGTGAGAGGGTGTGACTGACTCTGTCGGGGTAGCATCACTGTAGGTTGACATAGTAATGAAACTGCTTCTCAAACTTGGTATTTAGTATTCTTATGTGAAGGAACCAAGGCAACCATCATAAATAACTCATAATGGAGATAACGGAGACTAACAACTTCTTTTTTCCTGTTAGTGGCTGTCACTGCAGCATTTTTTGATAACTATGTTTCCCATGGATAAAAAGATACCTGGGGGAAATCAAGATACTAGTTTATGCCTTGTATCTATGAAACAGCTTGCTACAGCTGAACAACGTGTAAGCCGGATAATTTTTAGAACCTACCAGTTCTTTCAAACACATAATGAATGTTAACAGCTTTGTGATGTTTCCTTGGACTTGCTTTATATCATGTAGAAAAACTAAAAGGGAGTTTCAAATCTAATTGCAACAAACAACTTATTCAACTCATTTAACTTCTTTACTTGATGATAAAAATATGCTAAATTGACTTTTCTCAGAACTACTCAAGACCGATGTTTTAGAACTGAAGCAGTTAAAAGATCTGAATTTCTTTCCCATGATAAAATTGGGGGTTAATAGGAAACAAAAAATCATTGGAAAAAACAGTAAAATATGTTTTAAGATGCATTTTCACAGGAAATAAATTTTAAAAAGTAAAGAACAGATGTTCATTTTGCCTTTCCAGTTACCAGCACAGCAGAATCTTGTCCAACTCATTTGCTTCGGTGCAGACTTCTAGGAGAGGATAGAAAATATGAGAAAAATGAAATTTTTGTAAGTGAGAAATTTCTCCCAGAAAGTCTCTCTGCCATAAAATTCTAATTTGAAATCTATATTTTTTGCCTTATCAAGACTGAATCTATGTTATATGCTGATAGATAGGAGAGTGCTTTGAGTTGCTGAGTTTTAAGCTCCCTACAGATGAAAGAAAATGTACATCAGGGGAGGAAAACCTTTTTTATTTTTTAATTGTTTAGTTTAGTTTTGGTTGTCAGCGTATGAAATGTCACAAATGGAATCAGGTAACTTCTTCTTTCATCCAAAGAATGCATGGCGCATATATAAAAGTAATTAAGATCTGTTGAGCCGTCCTCTCTGACTTCAGTCACTATACAAACCTTCCTACACAAATCTCGGAAGATATGGTCCAAACAAAATGATTTCATTATTACTTTCAGAATTAAGTGAATAAATTTGGAAGAGGTTTAAAATCAGAGTAAGTAAACCAAATTACTTCTCTTTTAAGGAAGAAAATTATGATATTGAAGTCAGTTTATAGTTTCATAGGTTATGAATTTTCTTGGCTGCCACAGGGACAAGACCATAGTTTAGGGATCACCATAGAGGCTATTTCTAACTGGAAGAATTTCCCAGCTTTTTGCGAGCACATATAGAAGAGGAGAAATGATCCATACTCCTGTCACATAGATGTACTACCAGCCTGCATTCAAAGTCCTAAATCTGCGGGCAGGAAGAAATATGCAGCTGTCAAGAAAAAGGAGGTAGGTGTTCCTTATGTTAAACAGTTGCCTCAGTTTAATGTCCTCTTTTTGTTTTTTTGATGTTGACATACCTATTCATATGCTTATCTAGACGCCTCCAGTTAGGTTTTACTAATTCCTTTAGGTTCTGGACTTTGGAAAATCTCTTGAGTCCTATTAGATGTCACCCGGCCTATCTCACATACCCTTGCTTTGTTCAGCAAATTTTATCCCGTTATAAGGGCTTATATTTCCAGTCAATCCCATGACCATCTGTATCTCCTTCTGACCATTGCCATCTGTTTCAGTTTCTGACCAATTACATTCATCCCTCTGAAGAGTATACAAATCACACAGAAACTAAACCATGTGGCCTTATGCATATTTACTGATAGGAAAACACCCAAATAACCTACCCCAAAAAAGACCTCAAAATTGTTTGTATGGCAAATATTTCTGCAAAATTTCCTTGCACAACCCTTTAAAATATTAATTTTCTCAATAAACTGCTTTTGAAACAAATATTGAAATTTAATAGGAAAATAAAGTAAGAAAGGTATAATAAATACTTCAGTCTTTTCTGTGATTGTCTGACTATACATCTGAGAATTCACTTTGAGAGTACTGAAGAGGCTTAATCAGTTTGATAAAGGTTTATAATTTGGAAAATTTACTATGACTCCTAATAGAGTATCTATACGTAGTTGTGCTTTTTTATGAATTAGAAGATTGATAGCAATCCATCTTAAATTCTGAACTCTGAATAACCTTTCTGTCTGCTTCAAAAATGGCTATCTTGCTGCAGAGAATATGAAAACCCAACCATAAAGAATTTATTGAAATGTGGTTTTGAAACATTTTTGTAAATATGTGATCAGTTCAGGTCAGTTATTTGTTGCATCATATCACTGTTTCCTTAAATGTGTTTTGACATCTGTCAGTTCATGTAACTTGCCAAAATTTCTGAGAAGTTGCACAAATTATAACCCAAATTATATTCATCTCTCCATAAAAATATGACAGAATAATATTTTTATACTATTTTACTTGTGTGATTCAGTGTAGACACACACCAACATGATTTGTGTTGATCTCATAAGCAAAAAATGGTTAATCATCTTGAAAGACGATATCACTGCATTAATTCTTTAGCAAACAGTTTCAAACCCTTGTTTTCTTAGGTTGTGTTCACAAGTAGCTCAAGAACAGAAAGTAGGCTACTTTTTCAGCTAAAATTTAATGGGTTCCCTTAAATGATCAACCAGTTTGTATTTAAATGACCTGGTCCTCTTTCCAACGAAGTAGTAAAAAATTAATTGAATTATTCATGATCAGACTCACACTATGCCTAAAGAGTATATTTACTGGTTGTGTAGTGAAAATTAAAGGTGGTGTTTTGTTTGCTTACACTATGAATGTCTCATTTATACAGCACCCTTTTGCACACCATGCTTACATGCTGCTAGGAGCTGTGCAAGGATAGAGCTAAATGATGGTTTTGCTGAAGACTATGTAGTGTGACTGTAGAGTACGGTGTGCATGATTTCAATGTCCAAAATGGGCACATGATCCCAGAAGTTTTGAGTAACTGCCCTCCTAACTGAAAGAAAGGGCAACACAGTTCTACATACAGTGGCCCTGTACATTCAGAGAGAGAGACAGGGTCCTCTGAAACAGGGAAACAAGCTGTCCAATCCATATGTTTCACTGAACCTCTTTTTTGCTATTGAATGAATAGGAAAGGTGGATGTCTCTGGAGGCAATGCCGGAGCTCCTCTTCCACCAAAAGTCCAAGTTAACAGAGCACTTACTAGGTGTTTCATCTTTTTGTGTGTTTCTTCGTTTGCTTAGCGTCCTACCGGCAGTTCTAAGATCTATGAGAATCTCACCAAATGTGTCCTTGTCACCTAGCCAGTCAACAGTTTGACAATACTTTTCCCCCTTTTTGTGAGTCAGGGGGTCAAGAGTCAAAAGCTATGATAAAGAGGAAGGGGGAGCTCTCTCAATGGCAGTGAATTTTCCAGGTTAGGCGAGCTGAGGTTTTCTTTCCTGAATAACTGGTTTTATACTACAGTAGAAGTTTAAAACATGCACATACGAGGAAAATGGGACTTGACAACATGACAGGTAATATTGTATTCTCAGTGCTCCAGCAATCAAATAATTATTGAGCTTTGGGTGCATCACAGTACTGAAGAAGCATAAAGAGAACAATGGAGTGAGCTTGAAGATGTCTATGAAGCACTTCTCCCAGGTGTGGCAAAGTACACAAAAATGCCTATTTAAAAATGTATTAAGCAGATGAAGGAGGTTGACATCTCAGGCTGATCAGAAGTGAAATTGATGCTTCAGGATGCAGTGACAGAGTAGGTGAGGACAAGCCACAAACCACCCTGGCAGGGGAAACAACAGGAAGTGAAAATAAGTGCTTTTGCAGGGAGTCAGTGGCAAGATGTGCTTAAGTACATCTTTAACTGTAAAAACAAATAATCCAACTGACTTTTGGAATGAGTTGGAGACAGTCCAGAGGAGGGCTGCCAAGATGATCAGAGGGGTGGATCACCTCTCCTATGAGGACAGGTTGAGAGAGTTGGAGCTTGTTCAGACTGCAGAAGAGAAGGCTCCAGAGACAACTTATTGCAGCCTTTCAGTATATGAAGAGGGCTTATGAGAATGATGAGGAGAAACTTTTTACCAAGCCTTTAGTGATAGTACAAGGGCTTATGGCTTTAAACTGAAAGATAGAAGATTTAGATTAGCTATAAGGAAGAAATTCTTCCCGGAGAGGGTGGTGAAACCCTGGGACAGGTTGCCCAGAGAAGCTGTGGTTGTCCCATCCCTGGAAGTGTTCAAGGCCAGGCTGGAGGAGGCTTTGAGCAACCTGGTCTAGTGCAAGGTGTCCCTGCCCATGGCAGGGGGGTTGGAACTAGATGATCTTTAAGGTCCCTTCCAACCCAAACCATGCTGTGGTTCTATGATATGACTTTACTGTAATTACCTTAATCAAGTGTATCAATAAATATGTGAAATCATTTTAAATGATGAGATAATTTAAAAAATAAGAACTTTATGATTCCTTTTTAGTATTTTAGAATTAGTTACTGAATATCTATTAGTGAAGGGAACATGTATTTCTAAATTCTGCTGCAGAAGGTATTCTGCATTTCTAAAAGGCCGACTGTCCTACAAGGATCTCTCTGCATGTGATAAGCAGGAAAGGACTCTAACTGGAAAATGTCAGTGTCTCTAAATCTCTTCGATGCCAGAGAGGAAGAGATACATTTAGCTACAATAGATACATGTCTGCATTAATAACCAGCATCTTTGCTGAGGAGACTCCCTTGAGGATGCTGTGTCCACATCAATGAAATGCCCTCAGACTAAGATGTAATATCTTGGCAGCTATTGTGAAGTGAAACTCACAAAATCTGAGATGGTGATGCCTGCCAATACTTATTAACAAATAACAGAAGTCAGGGATATGCAACCACAAAAGCAGAGGTCAAATAACAGAGATTTGACAGACCCAGTAATGCAAGACAGCTCATTCAGTGTGGAGGCTGTAAGTCTGTCCTGAATTTACTTTGTGGTCTATTATTCTAGAGGTTTTTCTGCTAAAGAGGCCAGTGATTAGTAAGGTCTATGGGGACTGGGTAATCTAGACTTCGATATTCCTGCACTCATGGTCTCTTTCATTAAGTAGTTTTACATGAACTCGAATGAATTTATTTTTCTGAGTTTCTGTAGGATGTATGTGAAACAGTATTAAAACCTGATTGACAGGGTTTACAGGGTTTTAAAGGCATAGTGAATAGCTACAATACATTCTTAGCTTTAAATGGAAGCATCATACCTGTTCTTGCAGATACATACAAACTTGTTTTCTGGAAATAGTCACTGATATTTAAACTGAATTGACTTGTAGCTATGAATGATAAAAAACATTTTGTGAATCCTTAGCTCTTTTTTTTTTACTTATGTTTTTATTGAGGACAACCATGAAGCAATGGAGATTAACATGAGGTTGTCACAGCTTGGGAAAGAGAGGAGGCAGGACACATTCTGCCTGGCTCATGGAACAGAAGAGGCCTCAGAGCATAATTATGGAGCCAGTCAACATTAATGTACAGTGCTGTCACACATTCCCAGCAGTACCAATACAACAAGGTAGCAAAAAAGAGAGTGAAAATGCAGACTTTAAAAGAAAGCAGATATTCAAGTTCCAATTTCTGCTCCACATGTGCCGAAACTCTGGGGAATTATGTGAAGAATAGAGAACTAAAGGTAGTATAAAAGGAAGAAGATTAGCTAGCTAAAATTTTAAGACAATGGTTATTTGAATTACTACAAATAAGTGAATTCTAGCAATGTGATGAACCATTAGACTGTCCAAGTGCTGTTAACTAATCATAACTGATCATTTTTCAACATAATTCATGTTTTTGTTCTGGAATAAATAAACAAATTTGGGCACTAATCAATATGAAATAATGTCTGTATTTCTTTTTAAGTTTGAGTAGTTCAGTTTCTCTTAGGTACCTAGAAGCTAATTAGTTGAATTGGTAGAATTATAGAGTGGTTTGGGTTGGAAAGGACCTTCAAAGGTCCCTGTTTCCACCTCACATCTATGACTCAGTCTTCCAAAAATTTTAAGCAAGAGTTTTACCGTTAATGTGACACACCAGAGGCTGAACTGTTCCAAAGCCACTTATTGCTTTCATCGATAATTAAGGAAAGGAGGTATTTCACTAGGTTTAGGTTTGTGTGTAACTGAGGACAAATCTCAGAACTAAAAACTTAGTTAAGAGTTCTGCCTACAAGGCTAATTTCAAATAGTCTCTCTGGTCATGCAAAGATTTCCTCCTCCTAAAGCAAGTACAGAGTTAGAGAGTGCACACTGAAGTGTGCATTTCCACCAGTTCCTGTTAGATTAGCCCTTGGGCTATTATTCAGGCATTTCTTTTTTACTCTGTTGCACTGCAAAACAGCTTAGTTTCATATACATTATGTAGTTGATTGATTGATGAATTATTTAAAGCTTCTTGCAATTGATATTTTGGAATGGCCCTTGAGGGCCAGCTGTGTCTCACCTGAATAATGAGCAGAAATTAAGCAGCAATTATCTTCAGTCTTCTGAAACCATAATGCCACCCTTTGCTTTTCATGGTGCTATGTCACTAGAATAACAACATGACCTTCCATTTTTGTCTAACTCCAACTTCTCTTATGCGTATTAATGACTAGACTTTTAGTAACATTTTGTAAAATGTCTGTATTTATATAACTTTTTAGATATTTACTTACTTATAAGTGCGTAGAAAATATATGTACATATAATATATATTACTTATATACTTTATACAAAATGATAGGGCAGCATAGTGGGAGAGGAAGGGGTTTCCTGCTTAATGAGGACTTCACACAGCGCTTCATACCTGCTAAAAATACAAAATACCATGCTGCATTTACCTTGATGCTGCATTTATGTAGGTATGTACATGATCATTCTCAAAGATTTCTCTGATTTTCAGTAAAGAACTGACAGGTAACTGATCAGAGAAAGATCTGGGAAGCAATGGGCTGTGACAATATCTGTACTCTGTCAACAGCTTAAAGTGTTTGGAGCATTTACTTAATCATATTGTGTCTCAGGTTCTAAAGCAGTTAGACTGAGGAAAAATTAACATTCATTTTTAACAATCACTTAGAGATCCTTGGGTGACTCATTCAATATAAGTGCAGATTATTACTGCTAATTATTACCAGTTTGGGGAAATAGATTTAGTATTGTTTTCTTCATAGTTTAATTAGTTCTGTTCCCCCGTTTCTGGGTTTTATTTTTTTCCTCTATGAGTTTAGGTTATTCTTGTTTCATTTCAAGAATATGCTAATTTCATTCTGATAATTTTACTCAGCTTTATTGAGTTTTCTTTTAGAGTTCTGTTGATGCTCATAGCAGCATCAATAAGCGCCAAAGGTTCTTGAGGAACATTAAATAAATGGAGTTGGACCAAAACCCCATTAACTTTTCAACCTTAATAAAGATGCAAGTACTCATGGGATTGATTGTGTTTATAGTGTACTCAGAATTAAAATGAACCTTTTTTATGGTCCACGGAAGTGATAGTTTGGAGTGTCTCAACTCAATTCCTCTGTGCAGAGTAAACTCTGGAAGCTGTGTTTAGATGGAGAATTGCTAACCATAGAATCACAGAATGCTTTGGGTTGGAAGAGACCTTAAAGATCATCTAGTTCCAATCCCCCTGCCAAGGGGGGTTGCTAAGGTTAATAAAAATGTTAATGTTAACCAATGCTAATGTTAATAAAAAAGGGAAAATAAAAACTTGGCTTTCAAATTAAAGACAGGGGGAGAGACAGGAAGAGCAAGACACTGTGTGATGCCTTCAGAAGTGGCATTCATCTAACCAGATGTCTACAATATAAATGTTTAAAGTTATAAAAGGTAAATGCTAGCTCAGCAGGTTACACAGGTATCATTATCTCTGGTACTGCAGGAAGCCAGTGAACGCAGTTCCTTGCCCCACAGGCACTACATGAAGCACGCTATTTGCCTTATGGCAAAGGTTTTCAATGTGCTCTGTTCCCTTCCTCCCAAAACTGCAGGTAGCAAGTAAAAGTTCCAGTAACTATGGCCAACTTCTTCCACTTTTCCATTACCTGGCTTCCATGTAGTTAAACTCTTGACAGGCAGTGTTTGTGTAGAACACAGAAACTTCAGTGATTTCCCTGAGTTCCTTAAGGTGTGCATAGCAGCACAAATCAGACATAACCACAGGAGAATCACTTTCCCCCTGGTCTTTATAGAAGACATGGTCAGAGGTACAGCTTTCTTTTGTGTGTGGGCAGCAGAAGGACTAAAGAGAGGAGTTTTTTAAGTTTAAGAAGTTTCATGGATAAGTAGCAATGGCTGAGGAATAAAAATTCATGGAAGGTGAGTTTCTGAAGACAGGATTGTGTGGAGAATCAGACAAACACAGGAATGGTCCCCTTTGATAGTAATGTAGCTAGATATCTTTCATAACTATAACTTCTGTATGGCTATAAGAAATATATTTTAAAATTACCAGTGCAAGTAAGCAGAACAGTTATTAAGTAGTAGTACAACGCACTGCTTGTACAGACTAACAGCACATCTTCAAAGCAGCAGCTGCATTTTGTTTTCCTTTCCAGTTCACCCACTGGCACACTGTGGCCTTATTATTTCCTATTTTCAGGGGGTAATTCTGTAGTGGAAAATCTGACTTTTATGCAAAGCATATTTAGTTTTTACTTTTATTATTTTGCTTCTCTCATCTCCCACTGGTTTTCATTGTTTCCAACTGTTGCATCTTCTTGTTCTATCATATTTTGTACACTTTGAGACTGAAAATGTCTTTCATTTGTATTCACAGTGATTAGTACAATGGATCATGATCCTTTGATCCTGGCTTCTGTGCATTACAGTGAAGCAGATAATAGCAAAGCAGCTGTGAATGACAACAAAGAGTGAATAGTGTCACTTTGGATTCTCTGAACACTAATCAGGTTCTAGTTGCAACAGATGATACCACACTTTCGACAGGCACAAACAAAAATCTTCCTCAAGGCTCTAAAATCCTAGTTTGTCCCTTTATTATTCCCCTGCTACTTAGTCACTGAGTATTACATGGTTATTTTCTGCAGTAGCTCAGAGTGCTGGAGGCACTTTCCTGTCTCCCACTGTCATTAGTCCAGGTTTTGTGTCTTATAGAAAGGTGAGGACTTGTTATGCTGTGTTCAAGTGACAGTGCATTACACAACTTTGCCAAGTGAGACACTGTAGCAGACACCCTCCTGGTTATTACCTGAATATCAAGTTAGATGTATGATTTTAAGCTGTAGACCTTACTAGTAAATTTACTTTTATTTATTATTTATTAAAGAATATGCTTAAACCAAAATCAAGTAGCTAATTTTGTGGAAACAAAAAAATCCATTGCTTTTGTTATGAAAGATGACAACAAGCTGATCACAGCAGGTCCTTTTCTCTTTGAAACCTTCAAGTGCTGGAAATCAGCTTGGAAATTTAATAGGAAAGCTTAAATAGATAAACTTTCCAAAAAGAGAGAGGGGGTTGAAAGAAATCAGTCTTTGGTTTCAGAACTGAGTATTGCCGCATAGTAACGTAGGTAAAAAGAGGACAGGAAAAATATTAGTGGATACCCAAATAAATCTTATAAAGCATATAATGCACTATTGAAAAAAAAATAGTTTTTTCTTTCGCACCCCACAAACAAAACCAATGAAGACAGATCTATTTTGTTTGCAGACATATCTTGTTTGTTTGGGGCAGGATTATACTGAGAGGAAATCAACATAACATCATTAAGCTTTATGCAGGAACCATACCCAAAAGCAAAAAATTGTCATTAATACTGCAATATATAGCAGTGATATGCTGACAAACATGCTGGAGTTCACTCACACACAAGCACACACAGGGAAGCACCCAGTCATTTGGAGGCCAGCAGGCATCATTATGAAAGTTTTCCCCATACCAGTCTTGTTAATATTATTTGTACTTATGAACCTAATTTATACAGCTTATTGCAGCCTTTGGTTAGAATTGCCCATATTATTATACTTTTCAGAATTACAAATCATTTCACATGCTATGGGGGTAGGGAGCTATGCGAAGCAGCTCTTCCTATACATACCAACAAAGCCCAGTGCAAATCTTCTCAAATGTATTTATTGGAGAATTAAAGCTGTTTGCTTATAACAAATTGAAAATCTGTGGTGCAGAAACATTATGCATAACCTTGTAAATCAGATTAACTGGTGTTCCTTCTTTCATACAATAAATTCCATAGAGAGCATCTGTTCAAGGTAGTGCCTGACGACCTGGCATCAGATCAGAAAGCTTGCTGCTTTCTGCACTAATTTTGGAATCTGTTCCAAGCGGGAGCATCATTACTTAAATCTATTTTACACTGAGATTAACATGCTGTGATACCTGCTCATTGTGGTCCATTAGTCCTTGTACCATTTGAGCAGTCAGCTGTGCTGTGTTCTGTGGCTTGGCCTTCTCAGTTTGAAATGTTAATACATTTCATAACATCAACATTCAAGACCATTGTGGCCTTTTTTTAAGCAAACACACCATTACAGTTGATGAGGCAATTATAAATGTGAAGAGATCTGCAAAATCAGAGACGTTTGTCACAAGAACTGACCTGTTCTTTAACGAATATTTATTTGAATTTGACACATAGCACTGCTATCCTAGTAGGTGAGACTAACTGCAGCTGAAATCTTTATCTGTTCATATGAACTTGTTGGGAAAATCTGATATGGTCCCTATCAAACTCAATCACAGATGAGCAATACTCTAATCAAACAATGGAGACTTCTCACGTGATATCCTGTCTTCTCACTTCAAGACAGATGTTTTTATTTCTTTTTAATTTTCATATCTAAGTAGTTTATCATTGTGTACTCAATGAACAATGTGAATATCTGTGATTACATTAAGATAAAACAGAGAAAATAAGTCCTTAGAAAACCAAGTGTACCTAGAAAAAATAATTTGCAAAGGATTCCAATTCAGTTAAACTTATTCAAACAAAATCTACTTGCCACTTAAATGATTTCTAGTTTCAAGATTTGTTTTTCTTTGGTTTAAAAAAGTAATCATAATTTGACTAATGATGGTTTTGGCTGTAAATTCAATAATGAAAGGGATACCAGCCACTCCATAATAAAATGATTGAATCTGCAGGGCTGGTACTGGAACACCTTAAAAAAGATAAAGGAAGTAGTCATCACCTATTGTTTGCAAAATATCCATAGGAAGATGGATGTTTTTTCCTTAACACAAGATCAGCCAGTGGTACCAAGCAAGCTTGTAGAAACATGGGAGAAGTTTCCTAAAATAAATATATATTTTCTAAATAAGCCCGTTACTTCACTGGAACCTAATAGTCTAAATTTTCCTAAACCTAGTATTGTATTTGTTTTCTGGTTCAGTTTCCTCCCCCAAACAAAATAATTTCCTTCATGAGGCTCTCACTAGATCTGGAAATTTATTTTTAAAGGTGAGAAACAACTTTTTTCTGGTCCAAAAATACATTGCAAATCAAGAAGTTTTCCCCTGTGAGGAGAGGGAAGGAGGACTTTTTTAGAATTAGATTAACAAACTGATTCCCATTGCAGTTCACTGGTCAAGGTACTCAACTGGGAAGAAGCAGATCTGGGCTGCAGTACCATCTCCTCTTACCAAGGAGACGTAAACCCAAAATCACTATTTAGGAGAATTACTCCACAGCAGGGTGAGAAGCTCTGAGTGGTGGTGCACTTAAAGTCATTTGCTGATTGTCTTTCCTTTTATTAGGAGCAGATCCCTGTCTGATTCTGGAGGAATAACCACATTGTAAAGGCTTACTCCCCTTGTGTGTTGAAAAGAGTTTTATAGAAGGACCTGGGGGTACTGGTGGACAAAAATGCCGGACATGAGCCGGCAGTGTGTGCTGGCAGCCCAGAAAGCCAACCGTATCCTGTGCTGTATCCAGAGAAGTGTGGCCAGCAGGTCGAGGGAGGGAATTCTGCCCCTCTACTCTTCTCTTGTGAGACCCCAGCTGCAGTTCTGTATCCAGCTTTGGGGTCTCCAACATAAGAAGGAAATGGACCTGTTAGACTAGGTGCAGAAGACCAGGGTTGTTCATCCTGGAGAAAAGAAGGCTGAAGGAAGACCATATAGCAGCCTTTCAATATGTAAAGGGGACTTATAAATAGATGGGGAGAGACATTTTACCAAAGCCTGTAGTGCCTGGACAAGCAGTAATGGTTTTAAACTGAAAGAGGGTAGATTTAGAATGGACATCAGGAAGATGTATCTTATGATGAGTGTGGTGAGGCACTAGAATAGGTGAGGCACTGGAACAGGCACTGGCAGAGCGGTTAGGCTAGATGCTCTTTGAAGGTCTTTCCCAATTCAAACCATTCCATGATTTTATGATTCTGAAAATAAGGCAACTTACCAAATCTAATTATACAGTCTATAACTCTAGTCAATTCATCTAGAAAAAAAAGTTTGAGATGGGTAGATTTATCATCCTCTGAACCTCCTGGTTCCACTCCATTTGTTATAGATGGAACACAACAGTGACCAGGAGGATGACTGTTAAGATCCTGACTAACAGCATTAAGATCCCAACTAACACATGCTATAGGGGACAATCCCTCTATAATTCCTTTACAAGTAATCAGTTGTCTGACATTTTACAAGCCCTTTTATTTCATGTGACTATGTTTGGGCTTGTTCAGCCTGGAGAAGAGAAGGTTCCAGGGAGACCTTATTGCAGCCTTCCAGTACCTGAAGGGGGCTACAAGGAATCTGGGAGGGGACATTTTACAAGGACCTGTAGTGACAGGACAAGGGGCAATGGGTTTAAATTGAAAGTGGGGAGGGTTAGATTAGATATCAGGAAGAAGTTCTTCATGGAGAGGGTGGTGAGGCACCAGAAAAGGTTGTACAGAGAAGCTGTGGATGCCCCATCCCTGGAAGTGTTCAAGGCCAGGCTGGATGAGGCTTTGAGCAATCTGGTCTAGTGGAAGGTGTCCCTGCCCATGGCAGGGGGGTTGGAACTAGATGGTCTTTAAGGTCCCTTCCAACCCAAACCATTCTATGATTCTATGATTCTATGATTTCCATTCTCATTCTTTGCTTTTCTTGACAAATTAAAAAAAAGAAGAAAAGGGACTCTCTTACCCTGTCTTCTGTCATGTGTAGGATGATGAAACCAAGACCTTAGCTGGTCTCCAGGGAATTTTTAGTATTAGTTGTATGCATAATAATACTAATACACGACTGAAAGATACATATACTTAACACAAGATTGGTTTATGAGCAAAGTAATTAGTAAAAAATATCTTCCCCTGTCCCCTTTCTGTGTCCTTTCTTTCTCTCTTCTATTACATATCTGCCACCTTTGTATTTTTGAGAAGTTTCCTTTGGTTATTGCCTCATATGAACACTGCCTGTTACAGTGCACCACAGTCAGACTACTCTGCAAATTGATCGTTGGTGTTGTGTGGCTTGAATTTTGTTTCTCTATTAATATCTGAAATCAATACAACATGCTGAGTGTATACTTGATGAAAAGGACTTCAACAACTCCAGTCAGCCCTGAGCCTTATGCATGGTAGGAAGTGCAGATAAAATCTAACCTGGAGCTGAAATCCTGAAGAATGTTGTAATTTCTTCGCATGCAGTACTTAAAACAAACAAAAAAACAAAACCCCAAACCAAACAGAAAACAGAGAATAAGGCTTGTTTTGTTTTGTTCTTTTGGTTTTATTTTTTTAACTACTTTTCTCCCTCGTCTTGGTATTTACAAGGGGGGATTTTTATAAAAGAGATTTTATAATGAAGCTCTTCATTGTTGATGAACACTGTCCCCAAATACAGCATCAGATGTTTTAACAGGTCTATGTGGTTTGCAAGAGCCTTGTGAGGTAGTGGTTTTGAAAAAGAAAAAATGAAAATGAAGCTCTGAGTAATCTTTAAATATGGATGGAGGAAAAAAAACTTTTATATCAGTCTGTTCCCAGCCTCTTCTTTCTGCGTGCTCCTTAGTTATAGTTCAAATTAAATTAATTCCAGCCAGATTTAGATTTCAGATTAATTTGTAAAAATAGATGGGGAAAGTCTCCTGCCAAAGTCTTTTAGACCTAATTGTGACCTTTGGGCATACCTCTAAAGGGGATGTAACATTAGGCAACTTCCTAGACTTTTAAAAAATACATGTCTATTCTGGAATTAATATAAAAATTAGCATCAGAGATTGATGGGAATCAGATTTCTAATATTGTGATTTTTTAAAATTCTGGGTCTGAAGGAAAATTAATTCTTTTAAATTCCTTAATAAAGGACAACTCTCTAAAGAAAAAGACTACAATCCACAAAAATATTTTGCTTCAGTATTACAAAAATGTTTTGGTTTATGGGAACATTCTGAATGTTTTAGTTAATTTGATTAATTAGTGCTTTATTATAACATATCTGAATTCAGCCTAATAGAAAGTATTGAACATGCATTCAACATGTATTCAAAATGTATTCAACACGACAGAAATTTACCTGCAATATGCGCCATGTATTATAGTGCACAATAAAATCTGTATTCTATTATTATAGTCTAATGGAAATGAACCAAAATAACAGAGGCTGACATTTCTGAGGCAATAAGATAAACTTTTCACATTTAAAATTGTGTCAAAGTTAATATATGGTAAAAATTATAGCCATTGAAAAAATGTAGGGATTTTAGAGGCAGTTTACAAGAGATGTAAGTCGTGTTCTTTACTTTTCCCATTTTTTTTTGCTTCTGTTACTGTTACAAGTGGTGACATTATTGTTATTATTCCAGATCTAGGAGTACTTATGACTACTGTGCAGTGATTATATCAAGCTAAACACCACACAAATGTTAAACTCAACTTTTAGTTCATAATTCACATCTCTTAATATCCTTGCCACATATTTTATGATTTATTTCTTGTAGGCAATATTACTTTTAATCTTGCACATATTCTTTTTCTTTTTCCTTCTAGTAGTTGCCACAATTGTTTTCCAAATTATTTATATATTTAAAACATTTACATTTGTACCTTATTGTTCTAGGAAATGGATGATATTTCATGCCCTGAATTTTTATCCCTACACTTAACGTATCAACACCTGTGTCAACTTTGGCTTTTGGCATGCTGCAAGTGAACATTCTGCTGTCTCTTATTCCATAGTTTGCAAGATACTACAAGCTTAAAGTTGGACATTTTGTTGATACAATCTGTCCAGAAAAAGTTCTGGGGAGATTTCTGGATCACAAAATTCGGCATTGCTAATCAACTTCAGAGAGAAGCAAAGCAAAAGTATAATTTCATTAAAAAAATGGGAAGGTAGCACCAGGAAAAATTAAAAGAACCGATCCTTGATTATATCTTGACATGGTACTTAGGCTGCCGGCAGTGGAAGATACAGACCAGATACTCCTCAGTTAGACAGATCTGAGATTGCATTTCCAACATCCTTTCTAAGGGTCTTAATGAGAGAACATTACTAGCATTTTTGGGAATAAAGGTTCAAGAATTAGCTTTTTCATAAAGAAAAACATTCAGAAAAATGAAATTTCTTGCAAAGAGTTTGGGCTGACAGAAATAACATTTTCTTTCCCAAACACTAAGCTAAAAATTAAAACATAATAAAACAAAATACAGAGAAACCAAGGCAAATTTATGTCTTATTTTCTTTCTGCTTTCTCTATTGCCTTTGTTATTATTCTTCTATCCAGTCCAGAATTTTTATTTTTACAAAATGAGCCTGTTCCTTTTCAGAGATTTCTCTCCAAGTCAACACTATCTTCAGAAACCTTTCCAATCTTTCTGTATCCCGTTTGGCATCCTCAACATTGTCCAGTGCAAAGTCATTTGCACATGTCATTTGCAGGTGTCATTAAGATTGTTTACTCCCTTTCAAATCATCAAGGCAGAAGCTACATATGATAGATGACAGTGTTTAGCAGATCACATGAGGCTGTCATCTTTGCACTTGAGCATCTCACATTCAAAAAGAGTTTCAGGTCCTCTGATCATTTTGCCATATTCTCTTTGAACAAAAGGCTCTACTCCATGTACTTCCAGGATGGCCCAGGCCACTAGAATAACTGCATATATTCTTAAATGCCCCCCTAGGAAAAACCTATCTGCAGTATTACTGTCTGTAAGTATTTTGCTGATGGTTTTCTTTCCAACACCTAAGTAAACAATGTCATTATGTAAAGCAACAGAAGTGCCTAAAGCATTTTTCCTTTAGTGTCATTGGCATCCTTGAAATCATGCTGATTAAAGGGTACTTGACAGGGAGATCCAGCTAAATGAGCACAGACTGATCTCCTGCATACTCTGAACACTCATTAATCTGCCATGCCAGTGCCAACGCTGATCCTGCAAATGCTGAAACTTTCAATGTACTGTCAACTGTACTGTAGCTTCAGTTCCCCTTTGCTCCATCCCTGCCCTCAACATAGGCATTCCATTTACAGAGAAACTTCTTGGAGAAAGTACATTTGCTCATGAAAAATATGGCATGGCTCCTAAGCATGCTGAAAGTAAACATTATTCCAAAAAGGAATGAGGACACATCAAGTAAAATCCTCCTTTTTCTTTCTAATATAATGTGTAGTAATGGTGTGGAGGAGGAATACCTTAGTCGTAATTTCATGTCCCATGTGAAACAACCTGGCCATTTCAATCCATGCACAGATAGATTAATTTGCACCCTTGTTTCATTGCCTGAAGACAAAACAGTTTGGGTTTTTTTCAGTACTGTTTTCAGTTGATGGGTGTGCTATAGAAATGTTTTTCTACTCTGATATTGGATCAGTCATTTAGACACTATAGAGGGAAAGATTTAGTAAAGCTATAAATAAGACGTCAAGAAATTGAGTTCAAAATTTCCATTAACTGACTATTTATTCTACAAATTCTATCATTCTATCATTTATTTGCCAGTTTACTATGTCATGGATTATATAAAAACCCCTCCTCCCCTGCAGAAAAAGGATAATCTGCCGCTTAAATACCTGATGAGGAATGATTGACTGAGAAAGAGTTCTGCAGAAAACTAGACTTAGAATTTTAAAATGGATCACAAGTTAAAATTGAGTTAACGGTGTCATTCTATTATTAAAAAAAGTAAACGTCACACTGAAAGTATACAATTTAGTACATTGAAAGTAATACATTTTAGAGGTATGAAAGTGCCTTTCAGTTCTACCCTGTTCAGGCAACATACAAGATGGAAAACTACAATACCTTTGCAGACACTGCACATTACCTTGAATGAACAACATCTTGGAGGTGAAAAGATATCTGGAAACAGGATCATTAAGGAAAGATTAACTTGGACTTTTTTAGTCCTAAAAAATGAAATTGAGTGGGCACATGGTAGTTGTCTTCAAAATGGTTAAGGTCTTCTGAAACATGAATTTGAGAAGTTATTCTTATGTTTGATAGGACAAGATAGGCTAAATTGCAAGAGAACATAGAAAAGTAAGCTAAAAATAGGGAAGAAACACTTTTCAAAAGACTAGTTTGGTTTGGGACAGATTGTCCAAGGTAGACACCAAATCTTCACCATTTTAAATAGCTTCTAAACCAAAAGTTATTCTGTAATTATTTAATTACAAACTATTCTTTAGCCCTAGGGCAGCTTAGTCTGAAATTCAGGAGATCATATTCTTGTTTTCAACCCCAGTATATTACTTTCTTTTCCTTCTTCAGTTTCTGCTAGCAAAAGCTGAGGATGGTAGTGTCCTACTTGGCAATGCCCTCTAAATTTACAATTCAAAAACTACCTGTACCCCTAACATATTCAAATTCATTTAAAAAATGTTTTTTCCAAGAAACAATCTTTTTAACTGGCAAGAAGAAACAATTATCCAACATATTCCTAAAATGAGACCATCTCCAAGGAAGTAGTTAGTCACATAGTATAGGCCTCAAGTATACATGGTATACTTAAAAATTATTAATATGCCCCAAGAAGCTTCATATTATCCTCTTCAAAGTCTTTTGACAAGAACTTCTGGGAAAAGCAGTCACAGATCTGCCTTCCAGTTACTACTGTAAATATTCATGGATTCCTGATAGACCTTGCTGCTCTCAGGAGTTCAGATCGAGGGTGTCACAAAACACACTCTTGTCCCAAATGAATATGCTGAATATGAATGTGCACAATCAGTTAATGTGAAATTAAAGTTCTCTTTTAATAAGGTGCTCTGTCATAACATACGAGTACTGTGGAAAATATTATATGTTATTATTAAACAGTTATTAGACATATAGAGTGATTGCTGTTATAATGAACACAATGTGGTTATTGTTACAACTAAGCAAATGGGAGTTTTTGTAAAGCAAAACTAGAAGGTTTCAATCAGTCTGTTCAACATAAATATGTCCTTCATTACTGTAGTTATCTGAGTTTCTCTCAATCTATAATATGTTTATTCTGACATCACCACTGTCAGGAAAATATTTTTACCTTCATTTCACATATGAGGAGATAGAGCAGAAAAAAAAGCACTTACCAGAAAACTCAAAAAAGTAATTGAAGGTCTTCAGAGACTATGTAATCCCTAATTATGCTTCTTTTTCCTTGGTGACGTTTGGTAGTGCTCATCTACTACAGCAGCAGAACAGGACATGAAGCGTATTTCAGAAAAGACCAGTTGCAAACCATAGCAACGTTAAGAATTAATATTCCATGGAGGTTTGTTCCAGTTTGTGAATATACAGGTGTGATGTTATTCACTTGTAAAAGGGGCCAAGTCTTTTGAAAAATATAATAATTTATAGCCTAATCCAGAACTGGGACTGGGTCTAAATACCTGTGAAGAAACCCCAGGCAAGCTGCATTACGTGGGAGTTCACTACAACCATAGTGAAGGATATAGGATTATAGACCAAAATGTTCTCACTGCAAATCTCTCTTTTCTGAAAGGAACAGCCTCCAGTCCAATATTTCCAGTTCCACATGTGCTCAGTTCTATCTGAAAACAAAACAAAACATGAAAAGTATAACCCGAAATGAAAATAAATTAAAAGTTAGAGTATCCCTGGAGTCTACTAGGAAGTGTACTTTCATTAATGACTTCATTTTGAATGAAATGATGAAAAGATACAGGAAATATCTAAGGGAAATGTCTTAGGTAGGTAGAGCGAGCTATTGCTCACACAGAAAGTACAGACAATTTTATTATCTCCAGCCTGAAAACAAGGAGAGCAGTCAGAGATAGCAACATGTGTCTGCAAGAGCTGTCAAACTTAAAATACTTTAGCAGACACTAGCATCACAGAGGACTTCAAACATTGTTCAGGGGACAAGGCCACAAAGTTGTAGACGTGCCAGTTAGCAGGATGGATCAAAGGAGGAATACAGAAAAGGCTGTTTCCAGACTGTTCCTTTTTCTCACATCCCAACAATGTTTAAATGAGTTCTTCTTTTAAGTTATGAAGCGATAATTTAAAAATAAACAGAACTGAGGTGCATTAAATTGTGCAACTAGGTCATCATTTTCTTAAGAGGGATGAATTTATTATTTAAAAATAGCCAAGAGAAGATCAGAAGAGAAGCTTTGCTATCAAAATGATACTTCTGAGCTATCTCAGATGAGGAGATAATAAACAGATAAATTTAATTTAATTAAGTACAGTTATGTTTTGTATATATTACATTATACACTATTAAATAATTTCAATATTATTTCTTTAAGCAAAGATATGTGAATAAAACTGGTCTTAAAACTTTTGAGTGAATATTTCTGGTCAGAAAATACCTAGTAACTGAAACTGTAAAACCTCACAGAAAAGACCTTCATTAATTTCTAATTTAAGCATGTTAAATTTATTTTTAAATTTCAAATTATTTCAGTTCATCAATTTAAAATAAAAATAAACTAGTTTCCTGATTCAGAATGTATATTTTGTTTTTATTTTACATTGTGGAAGGTGATACGAGGCTCATACAAACTGATAAAATGGTCAACATCTAAATGAAATATTATAAGATCACTTTAAAAAGTTATCTCAATCAGACTGAATTGAATTTTAAGAGGATTAGATTGGGGGTGGGGGTGGGGTGTGAGTTAACTGGTATTTTTGAGATTATAAAAACATTTCTTTTGCTCAAATTTACAAAACTTAAAATCTCAAAACTGTTCACAGTAAAGGAAATTATGTTCATAGCCAGTACGATGTCAGGGTAACTAATGCTTCTGTATATTGCCACATCTTGTCCTATCTTCATCTATCAAGCCACCAGTGATGTAAGCAATCCTTTTGGGTCTGATTTTCAAGAACATTTAGCAATTGAGAAGTGCTACTTGAAAAACTTTCAGTTTGAATAGAGAAGATGAACATCCAAGGAAATAGATACATGAGGTCTCCATGGTCATATAGACAGCTAAGGTCAGAGTCCTAACTGCGGTCATCAGTGTTTTGTGTCCTTTCTAAGGCCTTAGCTGTCGGATCATGCATCCTGAATCTCTACGAGATTGTCTGTGCTTACGGAAAGCAGGTTCAGCAATTTTAAAGATGGAGTAGGTAGTTTTGTGAAATTAAGCAATGAGGGAATTTTTGCCCTATGCTGCTCCTTTGCTGTTTTCGTGTTCTCTGACACCTCCCTAAGCCCAGCCAAGATTGCCTGGCTGCTTTGCTTCAGTAGTTGCTCCTTAGGAGAAATCTTCTCTCTACATGATTGCTTGGTTCCGCATCAGGAGCAACAGGTAGACCTTGAGAACTCCTGCCAAAGAGCATAAACTCACAGGAAAACAACTCGTGTGTGAAAACTAATAGCCTATAAGAGGACATATTTTCATCAAGAGTTCTTCCATCTTGGCTGCAGACTGTGCTGTGCCCCAGCCCTGCGGCAGCCCTAGGAAGAAGCTTCATCATGGCTGTTTTGACGTGCGGCTCCAAATGAGGCATGGTGCTGGAGTTACAAGGTGGTGTCGTGCTACGGAAAGCTTAGTGGAACATTTTCTGTGTTGGCATCCTTTCACCAGAGCAGCATTTGGTTACTTGTATTCCAAATGTTAGAGATTAATTTATAATAAAGAGTATTATCGTCACGTGTGTGTGTGTGTACTTTTTTTTTTCCATGAAATTCAGAGTTTCAGATTGAATATCTTATAAGGAAAGAGATCAAAGGCTTTGAAGTTTTTATCTAGCACTCAAGATAATTGTACTGGAACAGCACAGTCTCTGAATGATTATTAAAGAAAAGATGTGGTTGGAGATGTTTAAGTGGAATACATTTTGGGGAATTTTTCTCATTTAAGGTATTTTTAAATGGGCTGATTTAAAAATTACCTTTTTATTTTATTGTTTTATACATATATATTTAATATAAAACTGAAATCCCATTTAAAAATAATTTAAATAAGATATTTTGATCAAATGGGAACAGTTTGTAATTGTTCCCTTTCTTTTAAACATGTAGACAACTCCAGAGTTTCAGGCACGTGTGATTTGATTTCATTTGCTTTGTATCTTTTCGAATGAAGTAACAGTCTATTGTCCTGCTCTATTTACAGACAACTGTACCAGGAAGGCTATTTTCATTATGTTATATCAGTGGCATGTGGTTGCTGCAGCTGCTCAATGGATTTGGTATTATGTCCCTATTCTTAGTAATGGCGAAATTTTAAAAGGCACATACAGTCATGGAAGATAAATATCTAAATACCTAGTAGATACCAGTAGTAGTAGGTACTATTGGCGTTTTGCCATGATTAATTTGAATTGTAACATTCAGTGAGACTTTTAACACTTCCATTTCGGAATCCATTCTGCACCACAATATACTTTCAGGAAGATCCCCCTGGTAATCAACCAACACATTGCATTTCGTAAGTATCTTCCATTACTCCAACATGCATTTTCAAAATTATACCTACTTAGATTTTTTTAGGTATTTCTGGTAAAGTTCATCCTACTGATGCCAATGAAAGCTAGAAAAAAAATGAAGCTCTGGATTCCCTGTATTCCTTGCAAAACTGAGGATTTTAACCCGACTTGTCTTCTTTTCTGTGGCTTGGATACAGCATAGAATATCATTCTGTGTTTTGCTCCTCCTTGTCTGTAAAAATGTTGGTAACACTTCTGCTTAACTAAATATGCTTTGTGATAGGTAGGATTATTACCAGTTATGACATAAACAATTTCTTCAATTTCACTTGAGAATATTTTTCTTTCACTATGTGAATTTTTGCTGCATCCTACCCGAAGCAATATTACATTCTAGATCTCTCCCAGAGGTTGATTCTCAACTATGTCCACTGAAACCCTTTTATAAACCAAACAATTAGCTGATAACAATTTGCATATCTGATATCAGATTTGCAAATCTGGTATTCCAAAAGAAATATGTGACATGCCAAAAATCCTTGGAAAGGAGAAAATGTAGTTCATTATTTTATATGTCTCTAGGGCATTTTTATCTCAAATTGATAAGTTTTAGTGTACTAGAGCACATGCCAGTGTATTTTTAAAATAATTTTAAGATTAAAAAACATTGGGGTTTTGCTGTGTAATGCAGATAAGATCTTAATGGTTTATGTTTAGATAGTTTAATTGGCTCAATTGCTGGGCAGGAGGAGCAGCTCTAGCAGCTTGCAGTTTTTCTGACCCTCTTCTATCAGATTGAAGTATTACTATGTACTGTACTATATTAAGCTTCATCTGGAAAAAAGCACAATCTGTTCTTTTTAAGCTTCTTAATAGTTTCTAGTACTGATTCATTGGAAGTGGAACTAACAGATTGTTATAGTTAGACTGTAAGTGGGGACGCATATGCTTGAGCTTTGAACAGAATTCCAACTCTAAAGCAGGGATAGGTCTTTTGCATGATGATGTAATCAATTTTGTTTGAAACATGTGGAGACATATGGGAGTAGCTTTTGAACTGGGCTTAGGGCCAGAGGTTCAGGTAGGCAACATGCAGGATTCAGGCTGGCATTTTAAAAGAACCCAGCTCCCAGATGTTGCCATGAGTATAGTACATATTTACAAAAGCCATCAACAGCCAGCAGCTTGGATTATGCCACCAACAGACAAGCTTTCAAGAGGAGACAAACATCTGGTAAAAAAAAGTGATACCCGCTCTGACACAGCCAATCACCGTATAGTGGTGTTGGTTTCCAAACACTGAAACAGAGATGGAGTTTGGTGGGGAAGGAGGAGCTGAATTGACCATACTTCCAGCTTGTGTTGTTTGCTGAGTCTTTTCTGCTGAACTGGAACTAACAAAGCAGAATTAAAACAATCACTCTCTTCTGTTTAATTTTTCCTTAGGATCTTTACATTTAGAAGTGGAAACAAAACAGCTCCATGGAGAGATTGCCAGGACGTAGGCAGCTTCCATCACAGGGGAGTCACAAAAGATGTTGCTTTGATTCCAGCATAGGGCTTCTGAATTAGTTTTCACTTGGAAGTGAGACTGCAAACTACTCCTCAGTCAGGGTGCATAGGCCCTCACTTTGTCCATCCATGTGTGCAAGATCAAAAGTTCCTGTATCCTTCTTATGTCATAGACCTGGCTGAAGTTGGAACTAATCTGTCAGTGGAAACTTGCTCATGCTGTGGAAGTTTTAGTGGTGCTATTATGGAAACGCCACAGTTCAAGAACCAAATGTCCATGAGGAGCCCAGTTCCTTACAGAAAGCATGGAAATGCTTTCTTCCAGGCTGGATGTGGCTTTGAGCAACCTGGTCTAGTGCAAGGTGTCCCTGCCCATGGCAGGGGGGTTGGAACTAGATGATCTTTAAGGTCCCTTCCAACCCTAACCATTCTATGATTCTATGAAATATTCTTCCACTGTGAACCCCACATCACATCCTGAAGGAAATGGTGTAACACCACATTTCCCACTCCCATTCCCTCAGTGCTGCATGTATACTTTCATGCACATACAGGTTTTCCATAAAAAGAAAGATAGGAAATTCATCCTAATACATGGTGCAAAGGAGTTTAGCAGAAAATAATTTATTTTTTCATCAAGGAGTGTTCATTATCCCCACAGTATAGCTCAAATTAAATATACATACCTCATCAAACCTCTTGCACAACAGGGGAATTCACTATGAATAATTAAGTAGAGTTTAATCAGCAATGGTCATGACAAGAGCTCCTCTGGTATATTTGTATGAGCATCTTGAAGCAAAGCTGCTTTCTGTTTTCATCAAATCTCCCTTGAGCTCATGCCATACAGCTATACTTTTCCCAGTTGGAGCACACAGTCACACTCAGATTTTGACTGCCAGGATGATTTTCTTCCAAATGTTAAGAACGTAACACTTTGCTAAGTGGCCTTGGTAGTTCAACATGTTTCCCCTCATTTTGCATGACACATTGCTTTGGGGATGGTTTCAAAAAATCTCCCTGTCTTGATACATCATGAGACCACAGCATTTGTGTCAGAGCAACCTTTACTTGACTGGAAAAGAGTTAATGCACCTTGTGTTCATTGCAAGACCTACTATTCTTTAGTACTGTAATTAAACCTATTCTCAGCTTTATACCAAGCCTCAGGGTAACAGTTTGTATGCTTATAACACTTTGAAACAAAGAGTGCAGTATCTGGAACATTGAAGAGCTCCAGCTCTGTAAGTCAATTAGACCCGGCCAGGAATTTTCCATTAACAGTTTTTTGACAGAAAATGAAGTCTTCAGAATTTCAGTCTATTTGAGATATATTATGGAACAGCTTTTCCTCAACATTTCATCTTCTATGACAAAGTTTGATATGGTCTTTCATTTTCTGTTTCATTTTCTGTTAAAGAAAGTGAAACAGACCATTTAATGTTGATCCAGATTGACCTAAATGAGAATAATTTTAAACAAAGTGGAGTATTTTCTGTCAAACAGCTTAATTTTATTTTAGATGGCCTCAGGGCACAGTGGGAGTTAAATGTGACTGACCCTCATTTTTCCTCCTGACTGACTTCTCAGGCTATAATAGATCTTTCATGAAGCACCACATTTTCGACCTCTAGCTGAACTGCTTTGTCATCTCACGGGAATCACTTGATGCTCATGTATCACAGGAAACAGTTTTCCCTAAGATCATGACACATGGAGAAGCACTGGGCACCTGATTTACAACTCCGAGGAAGCATTGCAGCAACTGAGTTTAAAGATACCGTGACAATTTGTCCAGGTACAATTTGCATAGTAATGGGTTTTCCATCAGGCCTAATCACAGCAGGGAGGAAAATGAAAGTCATATTAGCTAGGGAGATCTGCATTCAGGTTGCCATTCTCATTGGGTACCATTTGGAAATTTTAAGGTCTGTTTCATTTCTGAGGTGAAGTGAAGGTAATGGTATTTCCTCTCTTCTGCTCTTTGTCTCTTTGGCTATTCAGATGGTAACATCTTTGAACTGAAGACTGCTTTTCATGTTCGTGTACAGTGCTGAGCATAGTACAATCTCTGAACTCCAGCATCAGAGCGATAGGGAAAGCTCTCTAGGTGGGCAAACTGAATGCTTGATGGCTTCAGTGTCAAAGGTCACAAAACCAGATGACAGTCCAAATCCAGTTGTCTGATTCTCATTGATCTACATCCATTTTCACTGTTGTTGTTCTTATATACTTGTAACTATCCTGGTAAAAGAAAGTGTTTTTCTTACAGATTTTTCCATTTGCAAACTAACAGAAATAAGGAAAGCATCAGCAGTTCCTTGTAACAGCATTATTTAAACACTCTCAATCTTACTGCGTTTCTGTGGAATATTACTGAGGGGTTCTTATTTAAATGAGACATGAAACAGATTTAGACAACCAGATGGAGGAGCACAGGGAACCAGAGAGACAATCCTGGTCAGGATGATTGTCAGTGGTATCACTACACCCACTGTTTAAGCACTGTGACTTTTATGTAGGCCTGGCAATGAAGACATTTTTTATGTTGAGACAGAATAAAGAACAATAAATGTATTTATCTGTTAATGTTTATTACCAGTTTATGCCATAGGGCAAGAATAGATTGAAAAAAGATATGATGTTTTTCCTGTTGGGTTGGTAGGCATTTAATTAAAAAAATCCAACAAACAAAGCAGAAGTACATTGAGTACATCTGCGATCTTGTGATCCCTGTGATGCTAACTCTTAATTTTGTTACACATTATCCACAAGTTCTTTCTTCAGCAGAATAGGTTTTAACTTTCAGTTTAATTAAAAAATTATTGCTTTTCAAATTTCATTAAGAACAAAGTCATGATGTTATGAGCATTTTCTTGTACTTCTAATATTTGAAATATTACACCTAAAAATTTATTCTGAACATTTATTTTTAAATTTTCTGAAGTAAACCACAGAACATTTGACCACATTCAGTCAACCTAAAAGAATCAGAAGAGATTGCAATCATTGTGGACCAAATATTCACAAGTACTGAGGTGCTTAACAGCCTTTGATTTCAGCAGAGGTGCAGGATCCTAAACAGAAGTGAGGTTTCATGGAAAATTTGTTCATCCTGACTTGGAAAATGGATTAATTAAAATGTTATATGTTAAGATTAATACGTTAATCTTTATGCAGATATATTACATGTTCCTTAAAATATTTTTTTTCCAAAGCAGAAAAAGTGTCTACGGATTTTAAAATATTCATATGAGTTTTTGTTTGTATTTAGGAAACTATGGTGAAAGTGGAATGGAAGCTTTCAAAGACATGGCAGCCAAGGAAGGGATCTGCATTGCACATTCCTACAAGATCTATAGCAATGCTGGTGAACAGAGTTTTGACAAGCTGCTGCGAAAGCTTCGGAGCCACCTGCCCAAGGCAAGAGTGGTTGCCTGCTTCTGTGAAGGCATGACTGTGAGAGGGCTCTTAATGGCTATGAGGCGCCTGGGACTCGCTGGAGAATTTTTGCTGCTGGGCAGGTGAGTAACCACACAACTATAGCCAGCCTCTTTGCTCAGTAGGGAAAAAAATGACAGTCCAGTCAAGTTTACGTAAAACGTATTCGTGGTCTCTTCTATGCATGACCACATCTAAAATATAGAAAGTAACGTCAGCCATGTCGTAGCGGTACATACTCCACAAGGATATGCATCATTCTCATGACATGCCAGCAGACACAAGCCTGCTTGGCCAGTCTTAATTGCATTGTGTAAGGGAAGGCTGACACACCAACAATTGGTTTCTATCATCCATTTTGTTCACTCTGGTTTGAAGTGTGTCATGGACATATACAGCCTGAAGTCATGCCTCATACGAGTGACACTGTGTTAAGAATTGCTGATGTGGCCTCTGGGTGGATGTGAAATAGTTCTTCCCCAACCAAAGTTTGTTAACCATCGCGTCTTCTTCCTGAGCCGATGTGTTGACCTGTGCCTACTCTCCTAAAGGTAATATATAAGCAATACCTTCTCCTTCGTGGCGATCAATGATATCACTGGTTCCTTCCCTGACCACCAAAAGAAGAAAGTAAAAGTTTTCAGCGTGCAGGAAAAGACCCTGCTCTAGTAAGCAGAGAAGTAAAAGCTATTGATGGAAACCTAATGGGATATTTGTACTTGACACATATTCAACAAGCAGTAAAGTCTGAATGCGATGAGAGAAATGGGGTATTGACCACAACATGAAGCATACCAGGACTCAGCTAATGTGGCCTGATGCCTTTCCAGGGCATTATTAGGATGACTTGATGCTGTCCCAAGAATGAACCCTACAGGATCACAAATAAAATGCTGTGAGTGAAACCAGCTGTCCTGGTGAGACCCTTGGGGAAACATGTAAGGACTGCAGCCCTGCCCAGCTGTCTTGGAAGCGAGGATGCTGAAACTGTCCCACTGGTAGGACACCAGCTTCTATTCCAAGTCTGCCGTGCTGCACACAGCTGCCCTTCTCCCTTGGGCAAAGGGGAAAGCAAACAGGCAATAAGAGGGACTCCTGCCTCTGCCCTTAGTCTGACATCAACCTACATTTTGGCAATTTCAGATGTGAATTTCTTAATTATTTCTCTGTCTTATGGCAACTGTGTCTGTTCTTCTTTTCAAATACATTTTATCTGTAAGCTCTTCCATGGATTATCTTGATCTTTTTCTGGACTAACACCCAAAGGGACCACAATCCCCAGGGTGAGGTTTACCTAAACGTATTTGGTTGTCTACAGTTTAGCTACTTTCATGTGGGCTAGTCATCACAGCTGACTCTATAGTTAATGGAGAAAAATAGGACTTCCTTAGGTTCCCTTGTTTGCAATGTGGACATTTCAAGTATCTCAGAGAAATCACGTTCTAGAAAAGGGCTTGTACAAAGACTCCCTTGATGACTAGCTTATGTGGAAAAGCCTACTTGCTAGTTGTTCAGAGTAAAGCAGAGCAAATGTCACCTTCGCTATTGCTAGCTGAATCTGGTGCCACATGAACCCTTCCTGCCTTCTCTTATCCTAAACACAAGAAGTTGCCAATTCTCTGCAGCAGTACCCAAATTTAGAAGCACGTAAGCACCATTTTTAAAAAATGTGTTCACCCTTAACTTCTCCAGACTCCAAACCATACTTAATTTTGTATAGGATTTGTTTATGTAGGGAAGTGCTTAATTTAGCCCTCTGAGAAGTTTTAATGAATAACGACTTCACGAACTGGTGATTGTGAATAAGAATGGAGTAATACAGCTTAGCTCTTAAAAACAGTAAGATCTAGAGAGAATTGTCTTTTTTTTTTTTTTAGTAAAAAATACTTGTTTCTAACTGCAGTGAGAGCCGCCATGCCTGATTATAAGAAAGTTGTTATTCAGTATATGTCATTCATTCAGTTAACTGAAAGTGATTGCTTCTCTCAGAAGTCTAAACTGTGAACTGTATTTGAAAGAAAAACTCTTAATTCTACCAGACCAGTGAATATGTGTCCATGGGTGTGGCAGCACTATACAATTTATCTGTGAAAAATGTGACATTTACTGGAAGTGTTTACAAGGAAAGAAGAAGTGTAGGGGATT
>NW_010266330.1:33906-90724 GCF_000690775.1 Eurypyga helias
CTATGTAGTTTTTTCTCTTAATAGAGATTCCAAGATAATGGCTGAGAAGTAGCTATTCAGACAAATGTTAACCTGTCCCCAGCCAGTAGCTGCTGGAGACAGATGTAAACTTACCTTCACCCAACCAAAGCATCAGGCAGCTGAAGACAACTGGAGTGATGTATTCTCTCTGCTTATGGCTCTACACTTGGGAGATCCCAAGGATTTAGGAATCTCCCATCTCCTTTCAATAGATTTGGTTCAGATTTGGCATTAAGCCCAGCTATAAGCCATAAATAAAACAACCAGTTTTGCCCAGTGAATACTTCTGTTTTGTTTTGAGCCACCCTTAGTGAGGACACTGGGCTGGTTTATGTCCCTGCAGTACAGCAAGACTCATATTCAGATTGAGATGTTGTGGAGGGGTTACTTATGTTTCACAAAAAGTGTTTGTTCCAACAGAAATGTTCTCCTGCTGTGGGATAACCTCTAGGCTTCTCAGCAGAGGGGAAAGAAAAAAGCAAAAGGAAAAGCAAGGAACTTGCAGGAGGGTTTCTTGATGTAGATGGGATACAAAATAATAATGCCATTGTCCATTGACGGCCTGAGTTCCTGTAGGGATTTAATCTCCCTTCTCCAGAACTTTGATGTCTTGTGTTCTCTGTTAGTTTCAGATGTTTGACTCTGTTGGCTACAAATATTTAACTGTTGGTCCAGAGCTAGGCTGATTGGTTGGTTCTGTGGAGAACAGCCTAAGGCACTGACTGATGGATGTGACACCAGGACAAACCCAGATCTTGCAAACCAATTAGGTTGGGGACTTTTTGGGGCATCATTTTTATGGGAGAAAAAGGCATTTATCAAGATTTTAAAAAGAACAGATGGTTCAGAGTGCTCAAAGAGGAAAGAGCTACACCTCAAATAAAAGAAGACTCATGCAACTAATTTCTCTTGTGAAGCTATGAAGGAAAATGAACTAGAATAAGATTTATACTTTCATTCATCCTCTGATCCTGGAGTTGTTCTGGGCTGCCCATTCAGCTGAGAAGGTTATAAAAGGATGCAAGTGCAGGGAGAGTGCCTGTCACTGAAATGCAATGGGCACACATGGAAAATGTTATCTACTGATGGATAATTACTTGTTACCCTATAAATCCATTTTCCTCCCCCCCATCATTCTGTAAAGTGGAGAATAATTTTATTTCCAAATGCACAGAAAGAACTAAAGTCCCAAAGACACATAGCAGCTCCATGGGAAACCACAAGAAATTAACATTTCTACTTCCTCTTAACTTTTTTGTTCCATTTCTGATTTGAGTTTACCCTTAGTATTTCCAGTCTGAAGCCTTGCAAAAATACTAAAATTTTTGAGGGTATGGATTCCTCATAGCACCTGTTTTATGCTCAAATAAACAGAAAATGGAATGGTCAAGGAGAGAACGTGTCAAATAAATCACTCTGTAGACCCCCAAGGGGAGGAGAAAAGATATCCTTCAACAAACACTGCATTCTTGATGTACTATGCAGTTCCTGAAATTGCATTGCCTGCCTGTGACAGAGATGAAAGATGGCAAGTCATTAGTGATTATAACATTCCAGAGCTTTTTGATTCATGGAAACTTTTTAAATGCTCAGTAAATATTTACCTCATGTTCTTGAGGAACTGGACTTAACCTCAAATAAAAAGGTGATTGTGTTGACTTTCAAGTGTGAAAAAAATGTTATATATCCTAACAGTTCTTCAGCTTAATCGAGATATGGATGTCAGGCTTCATCTGTTTGTCCTTATTGGTTCTGTCATTCACAGGTCATATGCTAGGAGATATCCTTTCTGATAAAATTCATTAGAGAATAAATAATACATATGCATAGCAGAAAAACTTCAGAACTTATTTCAGAAGGAAATATGGACTATTAATTGTACAGATAAAACCAGTTTAGTTGTAGGTGATTTTCAGCTGTTCCTCATTTTATGTAATAGTCAGCCCCAATAGATGAAATTTTGTTTCATCTTGTACATACACCTTCATCCTCCTCCTCTTGACTACATCTGATATTTGCACAAAACCTCTGTGATAACCCTTTTCAGTTATAATTTTATCTGATACCTTTCATCTGCAAGGACTCCAAAACACGTCTCAGAATTACTAAATGTTGCAGTGCCAGTTCACATGATTTTTCATAGTACAATAGACAGTAATAGCCACAATCGAAATTATGTGTATTGACTGCAACTGTCCTAAATAAAATGGGTCAGAAAACAGTATTGCAGTACCGGATAAATTTTAGTATTTTTTACTTGCTGGCATTATTTTATCCTGTAGAGACTAACACTCCTGGGATGGGACTCAGATAAGGTGTTGGTGACAGCACTCTCAGGTTACCAAGAAACAGTTTGGACATAGATACTCTGTTTCAGGGTAGAAGAATGTTAAGATATATGGATGCAGGTCTTGCATGTCCTTTACCTCCAGATGACAGAATCATCCTTGGTTTGCTTAATTTAATCATATGAAAGTAGCTATGGTACAAGCTCACAGAGCAAGAGACTGAAAGTTTGCAAAGGATTTGTGATTCCAAATGCAATACAATAGGACTTTTCCTACGTTAAGGAGAAGAATAAGGAGAGAAGAAGGGAAAGTAGAGGTGTATAGAGATAAAATGGCTTGCTCAACTTTTCCATCTTCCAAATGGCATGCCAGAGAAAATACTGAATTACTGGGATGTCCATATGCTTCATGTTCCAGTATGTCTATCGTGTGTCACATTTACTCTGGTATTCACTACCTTGCTTGAGTGAAGAGAAGTTAATTATGATTATGTGGAGTTCCTTTTGTATCAAATAACAAAATTGAACACAACCAGTAAACAAAAAAACACTTCTAGCAGTGTGACGATGACAAACAATTCAAGTGAGGCTCTGCAAGGGGCAGTGAATTGGACATTCTTCTCAGAACAGCACATGTATTCTCTAACTTTCACAAATCATGTCCCCTAATAAAAGATACCTGCTTAACTCCTGACCAGATGGATTGGAGGAAATTGTTATTGATTCTGAGGCTCACAGATGTTCACATCAAAAAGAGCTAAGTAAAATATGAGTAGTAGAGATGAAGATAAGGAGGGAGAATAAAATGTGGAGGACCATTAGTTCCAGGAAGGCCTAAAAGTCATTTGACTGATAGGAAACTCAGCAATATATGAAGAAAATCTAGTTACCATCCAAAAAGGGCAACTATTGCTGAAGAAAAATTAAGGCAAGATAGATGATCTGTGGGAAATGAGTTCCTTTCAATAATTTAAAAAGAGATCTTTTGTGAGACTTGTAAAAGTGTCTGTTGGCCAAAGAAAGACCTCACTGCACAAGATGGAAAAATTTCCCTCCTGAAAATATGCTGTGTGGTGTGGGTTAACATGCCTTTTTCTGTGTTTGTACAAGTCCAACTGGCAGAGAATTTCTTGTAAAACAAATGAGGATATGAAATTTTACAGACCTGAAATACACTTTAAATTAATTTTTGGTTATTTCTGCTACTTCAGGGAAAAATTAATCAGCCAAAATTCTTCTGTCTAGAATAGTTCTAACTGGATAACCTTTGACAAAAATGTGGAAGCTAAATGTAATATAAGTGTGCTGATCTCTTCTCTGGGGACAAAATAAACAGGTGAAAAACTACTTTGAGAGTATAGTCACGCAACCCCAACCTGTATGAATACTCTGTTCCCTTTTGATTCAACCTATGGTAGATTGGAGCCTGGTACAGCCTCACCCGAATGCTGTTTCCTCTCAGGCAACTGTCTGCTTCCCCCTCATTTATTTATCTCTCAGTTCTCTTGTTCAGGCATCAATGAGTGGCCCAAGGAAGCAGCGATCATATTATACCTAGTAATTAAATGCACTGCAATTAGCAACATTAAGTCAGAATCTTCATTGCCACCCAAAAGACAAAGAACCTAACACTAACAGTAAAACAAAGGTTTGTTTTTCTAGAGATGTAAAAGACAGTAGGGAAGTGAAAAGCTGTCTTCTCTCCTATATCCAGTGTCCTTAGAGGTGAAGGAAACTAGAGGGAAAAGAATAACTTAGTTTTAAAAAGGAGCTTTATGGTGTCCATCTACCTGGCATCCTTGTAGCTGAGAGACCCTCAAGGTGAGCAATAGCAGCTGCCAGCTGTGTCCTGCACTAGTGTCTGGCCAAGATTGTGTAATAACTGGAAGGGTATAATTTTCTTTTTATGTTATGAACCACAGAAGATTAACATAAGTAAGGACCCCTCAAGCTATGCTTGAGGATTTTAGGGAGACTGGTGAGGCAAATATCTACAGGGAAACCAAATCAATTAATCTGATTTTCTTCATCTTCTTTACTCTCTTTAATTTTTTTTTTAAATTGTCTATCTCATTAGTTTCTAATAAATATTGCATCTTGCAGTGTATTTGCAGAGTCACTGATATGGATGGAGGTAGTGAGGGATGGGAGTAAGCTCTACGTATGTTTAGAATAATGTCTTAATTTTGCCCTTGTAGGAATGTTGTCTCATTCCTGGGGTGTGTGTGGGTGTAACATGGTGTCAAGCAAACAGCAGAGAACTTCCTAGTGTGCATATTGACAAGTGAGCACACCATCTATTTATGTCGGTAAGAGATGCATACGCCTCTGAGTGGAAATTCAGGTCCTACACATCTGAAAACATAACATTGGGAAATAAACACGGTCGTATCAGGTCACATCAAAGGTCCACCAAATAAATGTGTTGTTTCTGGAAGTGGCCAACAACAGATGACTGGCAAAAAAAGTAACACCAGGCCAGGATGGAGCAAAATTCTCCTGGAACATTGTCAAATCTACAACTGATCTGCAGTTCTGGAACCTCCTTGATGAAAGTCGTTGTCCTTGTGAGGGAAGACCATGTGCAGTGTACAGTATGAGTGAAAAGGAAGAAGTACAGACATGGGTAGTCCATGAATGCAGAGCTAAGTCCTGGTAGATATGAGCTTTAATACTAACACTGGCACTATATTTATTAGTGATTTTGCACACATCATTACAATTATACACCTTCACTTTTTCTCTATAACTGTCTTTTATAACTACTTTAGACAGTGAGCAGGTCAGGCTAGTCACTGTATTTTACCATGTACCTGTGTTGCCCTTTAGCCTATGAGGCTCCAAGCTCCTTTGATTATTCAAGGACTACCATAAAGCAACACGTCATCAATGAGCTCAGTGGGCAGTCCTGCTTAATAAGAAACAAAGAATTAATTGACATTGGTAATTAATATATCATTATGATATGACAAATCAGAAGTGTGTCCAATTAAATATTTTAATTCCTGAAGGATCTGATGTTTCTTGTCTAAGACTGGCATTAACAAGCAAAGGAAGGTAGCTCTGTCAGTCAATACACTGGAGTAGAGTTGTGCCTTAGAGCTGTAGGAAATGGCAGTGGCTAGGATCTCAGGATGTCATTCAAGTCTTTTGCTTCTGCACTGCAGGTTCATCTCTACCTAATTCATGCTTGATTTCTTCGTGGATGGATCTGTTTACAATCTTTCAAAGATAAAAATTCCACAGCCTCCTCAAGCAACAGTTCTCTATGCTTAACTCCTTATGCTCTTCCTAAATCTAACCTAGCATTTTTAACTGTTTTTTTAAGCCCATTTCTACTTGTTCTAACTATGTGACTAAAGGAAGTAGTTAATTCCCTGTCTTTCCAAGACTCCTATTTATGTATTTTGAAATGTATGCTTATCCTCAATCTGCTGTGCCAACTTTCAGTATGAAAAGAAAACATATTTTACACTTTGGAATAACATGAGATTTCTAATCTTCCAGTGGAAATAAGACAAGAGAAAAAACACAGAAAAAGAGGTGGCAAAGAATCCTGAAGCATTATATGAGATTTATTTTCATTGCAAAAGGACAAATCCATAAGATGACCTATACGGTTGAAAAACATAGTGAAGGAATCTGAGACAACTCCATATTGCCAACAGATCCATACTTGCAGTTCTGCATGAAATGAAGTCAGTGGCATTACTGGGAAATTGTGTCCATTTGTGTATCTCTGTTCTCCCACGAGAAACATATGCTTGTGATTTTACTTTCAGCTTTAAAGTTTCCCTCTATCCAACAGCTTATTAAAACTCAGAATGGGAGAAGTCTATGAGTGGCTCACTCAGGCTTGTTCTCTTCAAATATGTCTTCTGAGTGTGATAGTTAATGCCCACAGAGAATTTTATGAGGTGAGCTTATTATGAGGGTAAAAGAGAGAAAAGAAATTAAAAATACTCTTGGAACACTAAAAACATTTTCTATTTAAACTTTAGAAAATACGTGATACTTTCTTCTCAAGATCAAGAATCCAAGAGGTGAAAAGAAATTAAGAGCTTGGGCACCAGAATTGTTATTCCACCATGCTCTATAGGTTACATGGTAAAAGGTAACTATTTAAAACATTAAAATTTGGAATGAAAATGTTACCAGGAATATATTCCTAGAAAGATTTAAAGGTAAAACTGGATGAAAGTTAGTATTATCTTTTACATTTTCTGATCTTTTGAACAGCTATAGATTTTTGGTTAATGAAGTTGAGCAAGCCTAAAATGATCTCCATTAAATACTTAGCATATGTTTGTCCAAAAAAAAAAACCCCAAAACCTCAAACCTATTTCTGCTCATTTAAAATTAACATTGAGAAAAATAGAGGTTTGTTGGAAGGTACTGATTAGTGGTTATCATCTGTTTCCTTTCTATTACCTTCCCCTGTTATTTTCCATGACTTTTTTTTTTTAATTTATCTGCATCGTCCCAGAGCACCTACAAATTATTACTTATTGTGCACACACAAACCACACACACATCTGGATACAGAGAAGGGATTTATGAGAGGGGAAGACCAAAGGGCTTGTAGCTCCATGTTACCACCTCCTGATGAAAACCATCTGTCCCAGATCATGTGGTCCAGGAATAGTCACTTCTCTTGGGGAATCTGCCATTAATTCTGTTCATATCTTACTTTCTGTGTCCCCCAGAGGTCCTTTGTGCTGATAAACAGGAGAAAAGTGTGTGGCAGACAAAGGGAAGTAAGTACTAGATCACTAGGATTTATTCAGTTGTCCCAGCTTCGTGTCTACTGGTACACGTGCTCCATTTTTCTTTAGAGAAGGAAAGTGGGAATCAGAAAGGCAGACAGATGCTTTCTCTAACTCTACATTTGAGATGATTTAGGGATACTTAAAACACCCTGAAGATCCTAACATTAAAACATTACCCATGCAGCAGAGATTTATACTGAGGAACCGATCTCACGAACACTGATTATGGAAGATGCTTACACAGAGTAATGAAAACTTCTGATTTGTAAACTTGTGGTGTAATTCATTTTTCTATCACTCTATTAAAATGACAAAGTAGCACACACAGCACCGCACTTCCCCCTCACTATGGCTGAATTGATAGTCTCTAGTGAAGCCATTGTGTCTCCAGAGGTTAAGGCTGAAGGCGACTGATAACGTGGATGAAATACCAAAACTCTAAACCTCATTCTGGGGGAATTCAGTTCACTACTGCCTTGAAAAGGCATTATAAATCTTGGCAAGAAGATACCGCTTTCAGGAAGAGCAGATAAAGGAGCCATGTACTATTTCAAGGGATAAGGTTCAAGCTGAATTCTGTTGAACTTCTTCTATTAATTAGAAACACTGTAATAACAGAATGGATTAAGTGATCAGTATTTTAATTAGGAAAACAAAGTTGATAAAATAAAATCCATATTTACAAAGGGGGCATATCCCGCAACCTTTATTAATGTTGATTAGTAACAATGAAGTGGAGACAGACTGAATCATGAGTAAAACTATACATTTTCCCAGGATAGAGATGACTGTCATGGTTTAACTCTGGACAGTGAATGATCCTGGGAAAATTTATAGTTATAAAACATTCTGATTTAATACATATTAAGTAGTATGCTGTTAAAAATTCTTGGTCTCTAAGTGCTGGTATACACAAATCAAGGTTAATCTTGGATGCTGACTTTTTTTAACCATGATTGGCTGAGCTGATTTTTAATATAGTTTTACCAACATATACCAAAACGAAAATGATTCCTGGTATCCTAGCAGTTAAAACAAAGTAAGTTAAACATGATTCTGTTTAAATTATTTTACAAACCCTGCAGGTGCTCAAAAGTTCAGTCTTTGGCCAAATCAGTTCACTTTTCACAGCCAAATGTGCATCAGCTGAAGGTTGTCTGAGTAACAAAAAGTGCATGTTAACCACCCAAAACTTCATTTTACCTCAGCATTTCTGACATGATGGAATTCATACTGCTATGCATTTTCAGCTCAGCACTATTTTGAGGAAGATACCTGTGTACAAAATGCAGAGCTGGATGTTAGCTGTACACTTAATAGAGATTTTTAGGGGGTTAAACAGAAGAAATGTACTAAAAGGGATTATTTAGTTACTTGCTCTGATTACAGGTATTTATACAAATATCTAGAACCTCCTGAATATCAGTGAAAGTCCAGAAACCAATACACTAACTCCAGATAGTTTGTCTGGTTTTGCCAAAGGCTGATTACTTGAAAGCACCTTACGTAGAGGGGGAGTTATGAATACACAGCTGCTTCTTTTCTTTGGAAAAAAACCCCAAACAACCAAAAAAACTCAAAAAAAAAACCCACCAAAAAAACACCAAACCCAAAAACACTTGCTTCTGAAGCTGTCATCTCTTAGATGAAACTTTTGCAAAGATTTATACATATTTTTTATTTTTTTTATAAAATATGTAGCTGATATTAGGTAGCAAAATAATAAGGAAATAAATAGCTTAATTACTTATGCAGCAATTGCTCTGTCAGGAATCTAATTACTTCTTGCTGCTCCATAAGTCCTTGTCATGTGGAATCTCCCAGTACAAGAGCTTGGGTAAAGGTAATTAGTGTTTTGTAATCATCTCCCCCCCATTATTTTACACTACATTGAACTTAATATGCCATTTTCAGCTACTGGCAGTCAGAAGCTCCACGATAGTTTGCTGCTTCATTCTAGTTGTGCTCTTTTAGCCAGAAGACTAAATGATTCATACTCCACAAAGCATTAACGCCTCTCTCCCAGCTGAAAACGATGGGGCTAAAGCAGCTCCCTGGGAACCGCAGTGCTAATAAAGAACAGCAGGTACCACAGAGACTGCATGTCGTTCAACTACAGTAATTCCGTTGGGAGGTGCAGAAATCCATACCAGCTAGAATTCAGTCAAGGTGTTTCCAACAGACCAGTGTAAATCACACATCTGTCCTTTGAGCTCCCTGTGAAGTGCCCAGGAATCCACCCAGGGTCAGTCGGGCTATAGATCCCAGGCAAGGAAACCGTTGTTTTTTCTGAGGCTTTCTTATAGCTCTCTGTACTTCACCATTGCCTTTCTCAAACAGTGAAGCCCATCTTGAGCTCATGATGTGTCCCAGGGAAAGTTCTCTGATTCTTTGGGATGGGTATGGTATAATTCTGTATTTATACAGGTCTGAGAAAATGACCTATTTATCTTTAAAATAAGCAGTAATGATTTTACATTGTAATTTCATTTTTAATTCAAATAGACTTTTATCTAGAATTTTTACAGCACTGACGGAAAAGACCAACATTGATCTCACCTAAGGCCAGTGCTAAATTGGTCTGACCTCACTTAATTAGTCAGTGGAGAGGTATAGATATGTACACTGGGTGATTTAGATCATAGGTAAGGTAAATTGTCCTTTGCCCTCCCCAGTAAAGGATATCTGGGGTGAACACATTCATCATGTGCTGAGAATCAGAGAATATAAACCTTGACCAACATATTCCTCTCTCAGATGGCATACTGGCTTCCTGAGGAAACAGAGGTATTATTGTTCTTCAAGTGGGTGGGCAGATGTGAAGTGCTTCCTCGGGTACGGACTTAATGACACATGTTCTTTAAAAGTAGGGGAGGTCTATGGAAGAAGTGTACTCAAGGGTAGAAAGTTATTCATATTCAGAAAAGAGAATTCTTCACCTTGAACCCTTTTGTCCAGAAACAGTATAGTAAATTCACATTTCTGCATACTCCTGCACTTTTTCTCTGTGCCCAGAGGAAGGTTCTGGCATCTTCTGTTGCCTTCTGCCTTGAAAAGGAGCTGTCAGTTTGGTGTGCCAAGGGACAGCTGAGCTTACTAACCAGAGACCAAATGTCTCCCCACTGACTGAGGAAGTAAACACCTGAAAATCCTTCCAGCTTTGGTCATTCCAAGCCTTGCTTGTCCTGTAGGATACAAACTTCAAAAGTTTGAATCAGTTGTTTTTTGTGCATCTCAGAAGAGAGGTTTCAAGGAAGAAATTTCATTTCAGCCCCACTGATTCTGCCTGGGGATGTCACATCCTGGCATTGCTGTCTTTTGGAAATTAATTTTATAAAAGCAAACTGAGTTTGTACATGGTTGTTTTGTTTTTATAATCTGTAACAGTGTCTGACAGCCAGAAAGTTTAATTTGGAGGGTTCAAAACAAAACAATTCCTTTTTTAAAAAGATATTTACTGATCAGCATACATTAATGAAATTGCTACATAATTTTTGTAAAAACTTTACTGCCAACAATTTTTCATTAAAATATTCTCTTTAGAAAAAAATGAAAGATTTTATTTTGTTAGAAAAGAACTTCAATAAGAGAAGTCCTCAGCTCTAATAATCCACGTTCTTTCAAAGTACTGAAAAATGAATTTCCAGGAGTAAAAAATCTTTCTGGAGTCCTACAAATTAATCTGTTTTCAGTGCTACAGTTGCAAAACCTTCCAGACAGAAAATAATGCCTTTATACTCTTTTGTTTTGATGGGCACTACCCTCATGTCTTGTGATTTGATTCATTATGTTTGTGTCACACTGGGAATGTAGTTCTCATAACTATTATAATGGCATTTAAATGGGCTCTCAAAGCAGACACAGCAGCTGCAAGCAATACTAATAAACATTTCTTTACTTTGGTTGTTTTGGGGGATGCTTTTTGTTATTGTTGATTTTTTTTCATCCCAGAGAAAAATTCATTTCAGATGAAATGCTAACCTTATTCTGTGCCAAGCCATGAGGAACAGTAGTAAGTAATGTTTATAAATTAAGCTTCTGTCCATGAGTATTTCAGGGAGCAAAGCACTTTTTTTCCTTGTCAGCCCTTAATTCTCTGATTGGATGTTCTCTTCTATGCTCCTTCTAAAATCATGACACTGGTTAGCACACTGATAGCATCAGCTATCATATTACCTCATGATACTAGCTATTTGTACTCCCCCATCTTCATTTATCCTTATGTTTCTTTTACTCATGTGCCTGATTTTATGTCTGAGGATTTTATGAGGCCTGTACCTCCAGAGTTCTTAACACCCCAGACTCCTAGATTGTGTCTATGAATCTTAGGTGCTAAAGTAATAATGACAGGTTCTACACACTGCTCCTAATTTAGTAGTTTCCCAACTATTGGTTTCAGGCATTAAAACATTTTAGTCCATTTGCTCTCTGTCTGAGCCTTTTACAGATGAATCCTCTTTCATGTGCTTAAAAAGACATGGACAGTTTGAGCATTCAGGAGAAAACAAATCAGTCTTTTAAATCAAAGATTGTTCTCAGCGACTCCTCACATAAAAAATTCCAAAACTCTCATAAGTTCTGCAAATCACAAGGCACAATTTGCCTTTTATTTAAGAATTAAAAACTTAATGGGCTATCTTGTTATTAGATCTTATAAAAAATGTTCCAACAGTCTTTTGTATTTCATTAAGATATGGTAAATGGTTTTCTAAATTGAATTTTGTATCCTAGTGGATATGGTTATTGAAAAAATCAATTGAATGAAAACAAGTATGTTAATAAAGGCTTTTCTGCATTTGAAACAAGTTCTGTGCTTGGGTTAATGCTGATTAAGGAAACTTCTTTGAAACCTTGAATTATCTTCACCTTGATCTAAACACTTTGCAACCAAGTGTAAACCTGATTTTTGCTACATTTGCCTTGCCCTTTACCTAAAAATAGTATTCTGAAATGAACAATTTCTAGTTATGATATAGTCACAGATTTTACATCATCCACTCGGCTTGCCTTTCTTATATGACATGTTTTTCAATTGTTAGGTTAGAGAAACTAACCAAGTACTACGCATTAGACTCCTGTGCCAGATTATTACTGACTGCATAGGAGGAACTTGTCATTCATTATTTCACAATCCAATTTCAATGTTCTAAAAAATTTGTTGAAGGTAGATAGCTCTGTCAGTGCTGAACAGTATTTAAGTTACTATTTTGAACAAACTAACTATTCACACTGTTCATGACTGCATTTATTAACAGCTGGACTGTGCATTTTTACTCCTCTGCATCCATCCAGCTTTATGTTCAGAAACAGTACTTCAGAGATTATTAAATACCCATTGTACAGGGATGTGTATAATGAAACCATTCCCTGTCTTTACACAGTGAAAATTTAACCTGAAATGCTGTTTTCAAAAATTTCATTTATCTAATGAGAAAGCTGGAGATTTTTATGATCTCTTCTTCTACACTTAAAAGAACTAGTACTCAATTTCTGCTGTGAAATCCAGTGAATTTTGGGATCTAGAACAAAAGTAGTCTGAAGTGGGAAAAGACAGAAGATAATTGGTATATACTGCAACAAAGAAGATTCATAAGTGCAGCTGAGTTATTAAATCCTTCTCTGCAGACATTCATTACATACTTTACCTCATAGCATCAACCTGTTGTAAGGGTTATACAGTGATTCACATTGCTTTCAGCCTGTGCTTTGTAAATTTTTGACTTTCACGCATTACTTCAAGAAGTCCAGAGAAGGTCTTTACAATTAAGAAACTCACATTTGCTATGCATGCTTCTATCAACCAGACTCCCGTGTCTGAATATTAATGTAAATTAATATTAATGAATCAGTATAATAATGTAAAGCATTCAAATAGAATTCTGATTTCCCTGTATAAAAACCTTTCAATTCACCCATTAAAATCATTAAGGCAAGTCCCATAGAATTTAACAAGGTAGAGTCAGGAAGTGAGGCAGTATTTCTGAATTGTACTCAAAAAACCCCAAAGATCTGGATCTCCTTGTATTCGATCTGATAAGATGTATTAAAAAAACAGTCAGTGTGCTAAATACTTCAATGGCAAAACCAGTTTCCACAACCTTCTATAACAGTCTTATATGATTTGCATGAAATGAGCTTGGAGGGTCACTTTCAGTAAAACTCAGAACTTTCTAGAATGAAAAAAATAGAAAAAACTCACTATGCTGAAACAAAAAAGCGATTTTAAGAATGTGTCTGGATTTTTCTTATTTCTGATTTCCTCTCAGTATGCTGAAAGATATTTGAAAATTCCTTCTTTCAGGAAAAAACTTGTATTTGAAAAATTTTTCCAATATTGGCACTCTTTTTTCTTTTCACAAAGTATAAGTAATATTTGAAATTAAAACAGAAAAAAAATCAATTTTTTTGTGACACATCAGAAGTGTAGAACCTGTTGTGGGAATATTCTTGTCATCTGTTTGGAAAGTGGGAATTTTTTCAGGTTCTGAAGAGCCAAGAGATTCCTCATTCAGAAAGACCCTGGACTGTGAATCCTAAGGGATAGATTTTATTAGAATAAGCAGGAATTTTGCCCTAACCATTGTTTAGCGATTTCTTTTCCCTTTTGTAATCCTGGTAACAGTGCTATTCTTGGATACTCAAGGCATATATGTGTTGTATACTTTTTCTCACATTTTGACCTTTGATTTTGTGTCTGTGTGCCTCATCTCTCTGATGACTTCACTGTCCTATAAGAACAATAAATAAAGTAATTGAGAATTATCATGGAAATCTATGTCAGATGATAAATAAGCACTTCACAAATGAATATCTCATGATGACACTAATTTAAAAACAAGCTCTTTAAAATTGTGCATTTTGTTACAGCAGCTGAATTGCTGGCATGCCAAGGAGCTTGAAACACAGAGAAGCTTCAAGTAGGCTGAAAAGCCCAATGAAGTAGAGTCACTAGGTTAAAAATACCAAAGTGCTTTACGCAAGCATGATATATCATTGTAAGGGAAACGGTGTGTTTGTTCTGAACTGACACTCTTGGCCGACTGTCTATATTGCAGGGTCATTGAGATGTTAACAGGAAGGGAATAGTTGCTGGATTTTATGTACAATGGATTTTTTTGTGCCGTGGTCTCCCATTCCTTGAATCTGCCAGCATTTTTCAGATGTCCCAGGTATCATCTTTTCATGTGGGAGACCATGTCTAGTGGGTTGGGTCCTAATACAGCTGAGAGATTCTAGTCCTGGGCTTCAGGTGGGACAATGCCATTTTATCCTCCGTGTTGGGCACAAATGAACACTAACTCTGAAATTACTACAGTATGGTTATGCTCTCACTCATGATAAAAAGGCGATTTACATCCAGTCCAATTCACAGGCCTCTGGTGGGGACAAAAAAAGATTATGATCTCTGAGTAGACTTTCAAAATCAGCATAAGCCAACAAGTATGAAAGATACAGTAGGTCAAAATATTCACAGATTCACAGAGTCACAGAGTGGCAGGGGTTGGAAGGGCCCTCTAGATCATCTAGCCCACCCCCCCTGCCAGAGCAGGATCACCTGGAGTAGATCCCACAGGAACAAGTCCAGGTGGCTTTTGAAAGTGCCCAGAGAAGGAGACTCCACCACCTCTCTGGGCAGCCTGTTCCAGGGTTCTGTCACCCTCACGGTGAAGGAGTGTTTCCTCATGTTCAGGTTGAACCTTCTCTATTCATGATGTTTTGGTTTGGAAATCTATGGCTTCTGCTATAAATCATCCCCTCTGTTGTCTATAAAGGGAAACCAGCCAATTATCTTAATCAGCTAATGCTAGACTGATATTGGATGTTTTGAATAACCTTCAGTTCTAAATACTTTTAATGAGGGAAAAATGCATTTTCATCCATTAAGTCAAATGAATTGTTGGACTTTACTTTCTTAATACCTGAAACTTATATTGCCCAGTTACCAAATACACCGTTTTAAATGAAGTCGTAGGCTGTACGCACCATATACGTGAATTCTCCAATTCTGATTTACATGAAGAAGGTCTCTAAGGAAGGGTGCATTCACACAGGTTCACTGTCATCCTAATTGTCTGAACCTGGACTATATTTAAACACCTTTAAATGAAGAAAGAGGAAACGACTTCCATCTCCATAATTATTACCAAAGTCACTTGTTCCCTTACAGTCAAGTTTAGACTTTGCATATCTTAAAAAGAAATCCATCCATTTATTTTTTTCATACTCAGTGTTTCTTCAGTGTCAAAAATCCAAAAATAAAACACCTATGCTATGCTTATGGATTACTCAGAATACATTTGGGTATTTACAATCAATAATAAATAAAATAACATTTAAGATTTGTTATGTATGTGACATTTTCTCTAACTGCAAAAGAGCTTGAAGGCATTTTCTTTTCTTTGCCCCTTGAAGGTGTCCAATCAAACTATTTTGGCCTTCATTGATTTGAAAGAAATGTCAAGTTTGGGGTTTTATTCTTCATCCTAGAATTAATTATGACAATGGATTTACAAACACTTGTAAATATTGTTCATAGTAGCTAGCAAGAAAACAATATTCCTATTACTTATATAGATGTTGTGTGAACTTCAGAGTGTGAATTTAGGTAATGTGAATAAAGCTAATAAGATGTGGATAGATTTATTTAAATAGTACATCAATTTTACTTTTGTTCTCAAAAACCTTGGAGAAAAATCAGAGAGAAACATAATGGGGATATCTGTTGTTACACGACAGTATACCGGCAAATTAAGTTGCTGCTACTCATTCTCTAAATAATGATGGATAATGGTTTCAGATATTTAAGGATAAATATAACATGAAGAAAAATTGAAGTGATGCTTAAGTGATGCTTGCAATTTGTATCTAAAAATGAAGACATAGTATTAAAATACTGGAAGACAGAGGGAAAAAGTGATACACTGAGAAGAATGTAAACAATCAGAAACTGACTGGAAATGAAAAATGAAACAGATAAGGTACAGAAGAGAGATGAGATTAAGGAAAAAATATAACTACTGTGGTTGTAAACCAGGTCATCAGATGTACCTCTACTTGGAAAAAAGTTTCCTTAGCAGGAAATGAAAGCTTCCTCAGGTCCCCTGTGACATTCCTACAATCCCAGTTTCATCAGGATATATACTGAGAATTGACAAATAGAGTACTTTATTCATCTGTATAATAACCCTAAACACTTACCAAAATTAAACAGGTGGTTTGAAGTGTCTTCTGCTAGCCAAGAATGAATCTGAAGACTTCATTTCTCTTGCAGTCTCAATATGTGACCATTCATCTTACCAGTACAAGGTTTTAAAAATTCATCATCAAAGGCTACCTGAAAATAATGTAATACTGCTTCAATTTTTATCATTTTTCTCCTATAGCTTCAAGAAAATAAATAATTACAAATGTTCCCAAAAATCGTAATTGGTGGTAAGCAGCAACCCCTATGTCAAGAAAAACATTTTAACTCAAAGACAACAGGAGATGTGTTTTGGAATACAGTTTCCACTAGCACATGCATGAGTGTTAATTAGGTACTGCTGAAACTAAGAATTCCCAGCCACCTCTCATCCCATGAATTTTGTAGAAATGTGAATTTAAAACCATCTTCAGGATTTGAAATAGGTCCAGGCAAAGCTATTACTTTTAAGATGCATTATTCATTTTCAGCTCAACTCGTGATCACCTAAGTACTAATATAGAAAAGTGCAACACCTGTTGGCTTTTTAGCTGCTGTCATTTTATATGAGATTTCAATAGGAGGCAGAGGCAGCTGGAAATGACCTCCATTGTATTTCATTATCAACTAGTGGCACAGAAAGAAAAAGTCTGTTGTACATTGTAGAAATGTTACATAAAGAAAATAGGCAGTACAAGCATGTCTGTGACCTTAAAGTAGAATGATTTCAAATTTTTTTCAAAAGCTTCAGAGGTCACCATGCATTGGCTATGCAGATTTTATTCAGCCACTTAGTATATGGTCAGGTTTAAAATTTGGCATTACCAAACTTTATCTCTGTAAGTGCTAACAAACTGCAGCTTGTTGCAAGACTTTTTAAAAGTTATACATAGGAGATGTCTCTCTTAATTCTTTGAGAAAAACTGTAGTATAAGGTTAACAGACTTACAGGTTAGGAGGAAAGGGTTTAGTCAAGACATTGAAGCAATGTTATGTGTATGTTATGTAGACTAGAACAGTTTTATTTAGGTAAAAACATATCTTTGATCCTTGGAAAAGGTCTGTAAAGGCACTGAGAATGTCTTGGGACTGGATGTATTTTGCTTAATTTTAGCCAGCTAAACCACTACAAGTGTAAATTAGAAAAATAATGCAAGAGGTTCATATAGCAGAGTTATCATCCACCCTACTAATGGGTATTTTTTAAATACATTTTTTATAATTTTTCATGGTGGATCTCTTTACTGAGTGTTTGGGGAATGAATCTGAGGCTAGATATTTGAATACTGTGAACACCATGGGTATTATTTTGCCTAGAGTCTCAGAGAGTAGGCAAGCACTTAAATCAAAATATAATGAATAAATACCTTTCCACATGATTGCATACTTGTCAGTGGCTTTAACCCAAAAAAGTTAGTTTTGTTTTACATGAAAAAGCAATTAAACATTGTGTTTGTTTGTTTTCTTGTCTGTTTGTTTGTTTCTTAATAAAATGCCTAAGGAAATAGTGATCTGGAATAGTGGCTATCATGCATAGCCAACTCAAGAATTTATTTTTCAAAACTACTTGATAGATATGATCATTTGCATATAACACTTGATCTGCTTTTTATTCTTCAGCCTATAGTTCAAGGACATAGTAGAAATTATTTCATGCATGTGACAGTTTTTGCAAAAGCTTATGTGTGTGTGTGGGCTTGGAGATTTATGTGTAGTATTTTGAATATATTCAGTTACTTATTTCTAAACATTTACATGATTTAAACCAAATTTTTGACACCCATCTCCAGTTTTGAAATTTAAACACAGACCTTGAAAAATATTGTGCATATGCCTAATTTTAATTGTAGATAAGATCTGAAGGATCTTCAAGCTGACTTTGAGTGGTTTTAAGCAATGATTACTGAATTTTTTAACTTGCTGGAGACACTCCTATCTGAGTGTTCATTTTCCATCACTGAGTACAGTTAGGGGAGGTGAATCTCAACATCTGACTCTGACTGCTTAACGTGCTGCTGTGCATAGGCAGCCCAGACAGGTGATGTGGCAGCTGCAGGTCAACAGAGCCATCCATTTTGTTGAGACAGTGCAGTAGTTGTTCAAAGAACAGTGCCAAACATCAAATTCTTTTCATTAGTCTTGTTTATTTCAAATATTTTACAATAAGGATATGCTAGGTTACTTTTTCTGGAGTAAAACATCTTTTGAGAGTGATAGGGACCCCTAGTGTTTGATTAAGGCCCAGAATGGATTTGCATTTAGACTTTCCGTGGCTCCAGGTACTTCAGCGACTTTCAGTTGCAACACATAAAATATTTCGGTTAAACATGTTCGATTTTTGATTTTAATGTTTAGATCTGACTGTAAGTATAAAGTTAAGATTGGGGCCTTGCTGTACGAAATAATATAACGTGTCTTATTTTTTAATATTTGTACATTGTAAGAAGAAATTTGCTCACAGAAGGACAGAAACTTTCAGGTTGTCAGTTAACTCACAGCTCATCCTGGTTATAATGGACTATAATCAACTGAAAGTAGAGTGCAAAATTCACCAGAAGTGTTAAATTTTCTGAGGTTTGTTTTTAAGTGAAAAGGCTATTTTGTCTTAGTTTTTTAAAAGATTTTGCTTAATAGATGATTTTTTAGAAGGTGCCTCATTGAGAAAGGATTTTTAAAATTCTACTACTTCTTGTAATATAGGGAAATAGTTTTGACTTAGCAGCACTTCTTGACAGAATAGAGCACTAAAATTATAGAATTGTGGACAAGAAGAACAGCTGAGGCCCTGTTTTTTTCCATTAGTATCCCAATTCTTGTTTATGATTTGTCCATGTCCACCTTGAATATACAGCTCAAACAATTAAGAAAAGACCAGGAGAACAAACAAACAAACAAACAAGCTAGAAACAGAGAAGAGGAGGTGTAGTAGTAGAAATGGAGTAACAGTGGTTGATTCTGTGTAAATACTCTGTAATGGTTCAGCATTCATCGGTAGTTCTGAGTTCAAGTGCTGCTACCAGAGATGGATGTATAAAGAAGAGTATAAAGAAGTTATCAAAATGTATAAAAAATACATAAACCATCAGGACCCCAGATGGCAATTCTCTTCCTGCTTACACCTTTTTTGAGGATGCAATATCCAACCATTGATCTGCAATGATACAAATTGCATCATTCTCATGTCACATCAGGTCTTGTCATCTTTTCACACACCCTTCTGTTACACGGAGAGTGCAGAAGTCAGCTGTGCAATGGTTTTGGGGTGGTGCGATGCCCTTCATACATGACACACCTGAGCCTTGGGTAGACAGTGTCATCATTCTCATCATCTGCAACGGAGAAGAAAGCAGTGTATGACTCAGCCTGAAATGATGAAACCATGTAGGGATGCCATCCATGCTCAGTGGCATGTCCAGCAAAGGTAAGCTTTCTTAAAGAAGCTGGGAACCTGACCCAATATCTTCTTTAATCAACAGCTTGTTTGTCTCAACTTTCACCAAGTTCCTGGTTATTCCAGGGAGCTCTCTAGATTTCTTTTAGATTACTTTATTTTAGATGAGTGCTTTTCTATGGATATTTTCACACTAAAATGTGATATGGTTTTCCACTGTTTTACCATCTCCTATTTACTTAGCTATTTCCCCCTCAATCACGAATTCGCTTTCCTTCTGTTTACTTCTGAGGCTGAATGTTTCAGGCAGTCCTGTCTGAATCTCTGGCAACAGCAAGCAGCATTGTGGGCTGCAAGATGCAGACACGTCCTGAATCCAGCTGTAACGTGTCGTGACTCAGCAGTTCAAGTGGGTAGAAGCCCTCTTCCAGTCACGTCAGTCCCAGCAGGCGTAGTTTAGGGCAAACATGCCCCCAAGGCAATTTGTGTGTGTAATTTACACTAGCATGGTCTGCGTAGGGTGCAGGTGACTCTCAGTCTAATGAGCTCTGTAATTTGCTAAAAAAGGCATATGAAAATAGTTAATTACCTCAGAATATAATCACACATTTGTGTTACTAAGTAACAGATGTTGCCGTTATATCATTTAAATTTAAATAATGATTAATCTCCACCTACACCAGATGAAATACAATAAATCATAAATTTACTAAAAGAAATTAAATGGTAGAAGCAATGACTTAGATGTTTAAACACATGGCAGAAGATTAGATTACACTTAGAAGGAGTGGCCTTTATCTCACAGTCAGGGAGAAGTGAGTTTTCATTAGGTTTTTCTGGTTTTATATACCAGTGAAACCTGGATTTATTTAGTAGAATTTTTCAGAAGGTTGAGATTTATTTTTTCTAAAGTTTTAATAACCTTCATACATAAAATTTTCACCTGAGCCAAAAATGGATGTTTCTGGTTTTTTTTTTTTTTTCATTCTGCCTGAAAAAATCACAACAGTTTGCCTAAAGACAAATAAGATTAACCATAATTAATAATCTTACAATCTTTAAACATTACTACCAGTAGCAGAAGCAAGCCATTCTCATATAATAAGAGTATAGCTATATTTAAATCATGCTTTTATATACTGCTACCAATGAAAACAGCTGATACTGTTGCACCAAACATTAAAGGCATTGAATGTAGCCCTAAACCATCTGCAACTTATCCTTCCACGCAACCAGCATCAATTTGGTTACGGGTCCACAACTAACCAGTCCTGCTTAAAAGGCAAAGGGTTTAATAACCCAGTAGCAGCACCACATGATTTCACCCACAGTGTTCTTGGTATCCAAGCTAGTTTGTTTGATGACCAAGTGGTGGTGGTTGCTGTCAATTCGCTCCCTCTCCCTTCCTTCTACCTCCAGCAGGAAGGCAGTTTGCTGGGTTGCTTCCCATACAATATTTTCACAGAGTCACAGGATAAAAAAGAAGCAGGATGGTATTTGAAACTTTTTGCATTTGAAATCCTGTGTGTGTCTGCAAACATTTGCAGACAAAGGTAGAGGTGAAGGCAGGGAGGGGAGAGGGGCTGATGAACTTTCTCAGTGTCATATCTGGGCTTTCCCACACCACAGCTTTTTCAGTTTAAGGTTTTAAGTGAAAGAATAAAAGAACTCGGGTACATTAAGGAAGAAACAGTGTGCACAAAATGCTTTTCCAAAGCTGCCACTCCGCTATTTTACTTGTCCACAGAAGTGGGAAACTTTTTAGAGGAGGCTCCGAGGAGACCTCATTGCAGCTTTCCAGTATCTGAAGGGGGCTACAAGGGTACTGGGAGAGGACTTTTTACAAGAGCCTGTAGTGATAGGACAAGGGGTAATGGGTATAAATTGAAATCAGGGAGGTTTAGATTAGATGTCAGGAAGAAATTCTTCCCAGAGAGGGTGGTGAGGCACTGGAACAGGTTGCCCAGAGATGTTGTGGATGCCCCATCCCTGGATGTCTTCAAGGCCAGACTGGATGTGGCTTTGAGCAACCTGGTCTAGTGGAAGGTGTCCCTGCCCATGGCAGGGGGGTTGGAACTAGATGGTCTTTAAGGTCCCTTCCAACCCTAACCATTCTATGATTCTATGATTCTATGATCTACCCAATACTGCTTTGTGTTATGTAGATATAAAAAACCTCTCAGATCTACCTTCTTGTCCTGTGCATCACAGATGGAGCTTGAGTTGCCAATACCCAGAGACTGTCATTCGGTGCCATCCAGAGATCGAAAGTACAAATGAATCCAATTTCTCTGGGCAATGCCAAGCCACAGAAAATATTGCTGGCTTCAAAGCTAACAGGAAGTTTCCAAAAACACTCTCTCAAAAAAGTAGCACTTAGGAAGAAAAGGAGATTGGACTCTTTTCCTTGCATTACAGTGGGTAAATGGCATAGGGAAAAATTGAATTTTTCCTGTCCACCAAGGGTTTTTACTGGAACTGGTATATGTTTGATAGGAGAAATAATCCATATGGAAATTGAATTGAGGATGAATGCTCACCAAACTCAAAAATATGTAGACTAATACAAGATTTCTGAGCAACAGAATACCCAGAGATAACTGGACAGGAGGTAAACCAAGACATTGTAGGAATAAAAACATAGGCATAAACAGACACTTCAGAAATGACATAGTGACGTAATCATCGTGGTACAGAGCATTGGTACTCCTGGGCATAGTGTTTAGGAAGATAGAAACACAAATTATTGCCATGGGGTTGTAGTCCAAATTAAATGTATCATAGACTTCGTAGAGAATAGAAGGGAGAGTGGAGAGGACTTGTGGTACACTGATCACACAATACCTCTGTATAGGCTCCTCTTTCAGCATGATTGAGGTGAAGCCAATGCACCCAGTGATGCAAGCCAGCAGTTTTCTGTACCAGAATGTTGCTGAAACTGGTAAATAAATTTGTGAGGGTAGCGGGAAGGCTTCTTGGTAAATAAAATGGCATATTAAGACTGTGGATGTCCTGCAGATAGCTAAAGAATTGTAAGATTTGCTCTAAAGTAAAGCAAAAAAAAAAAAAAAAGCAACACACTCACCAAAGGTAGATTTCACAGGTATTACCTTGCAACTTTCTTTGTGAAGGCAAATAAATCTCTGACAAATGTAAACATATTCTTTCCATCACCGATAAGGTGGCTGGTATAGTCCAAGCAAAAAAAAAGTTAGCTGAAATGAAATGAAGTGTAAACATTTTCAAAAATTAAAAAAAGGTCAAGACTTTGTGACTACTTGTTTTTTTGGAAAATATTGCAATAGAGGAAAAGTAAAATTGTGTCTTGGGGCCAAGTTTATTATTTTGACAAAGGCACATGATACAAAATATAAAAGAGCATTAATGAAAAAGTTGCTGATAAGCCAATACTGATAAATTCTGCCAAAACAAAGAATCAGAAAATTGATTGAGAAGACAAAGAAGGCTGTATTAATGCGAATGAAATTAATGTAATGCTACCATGTGCAAAAGTGTGCATCACTACACCCTTTACTTTTAGATGGCTTGGCTGAGGTGAGAGTATCCTTTATTTTCCACCAATGAAAAGACTTTACTGTAAGTATTAAGTTAATAAGAAATATCACAGAATCATAGAATGGTTTGGGTTGGAAGGGACCTTAAAGACCATCTAGTTCCAACCCCCCTGCCATGGGCAGGGACACCTTCCACTAGACCAGGTTGCTCAAAGCCTCATCCAGCCTGGCCTTGAACACTTCCAGGGATGGGGCATCCACAACATCTCTGGGCAACCTGTTCCAGTGCCTCACCACCCTCTCTGGGAAGAAACACATGCTAATAGGAATTAATCATAGAAGTCTATGTTGTGTGACTGTGCTCTGTCCATTTTAAATGAGCTGATGATGTTTATAGGTGGGGTCAGGTGGTACTGCTCCCACCTACAGAACCACTGTCTAAGGTATGGCTTAGAAAAGATACTTGTATAAATAGATCAGAAACAATACGGTCATTCTTAAGACTCATCTGGAAGGTTCTGTAATGTCCTCTGTGTTTATTAAAAAGTACAATATAACTGGAACATGCATGCTATAGAGTAGTACTATAGAGTAGTAGTATAGTATAGTAGTATAGAGTAGTAGTATAGTAGTAGTATAGTAGTAGTAGTATAGTAGTACTATAGAGTCATTTGAGGAATTGAAAGACCTTTTCAAGAAACCGCACAGTGAAGGAACAAATATGGCATATTTTGTCTCAGTAAATACGATATGTCAGAGTAAATAAAATATGTCAATAAAAGTTGAAGAGGGACAATTGTTCCTTCAGAAGAATAAGAGTCAGCAATGGATCCTCAGGCAAAGAAGGCAAACAGCCTCCTGGATGGAATTAGGAAGGCCATTGCTATAGATCATAGAGGCGATCCTTCTCTACTCAGTACTGGTGACAGATAAGTGCTGGGTCCAGTGCAGGGGTCCCATGTCTGAACCTTTTCTTATACATTTTTTGTACGTCAGAGTGGTGGCAGCAAAACCCAAGCTTACAAACCCAATAAGCTTTCAGTGAGAGCCTGAGCAGTTTATGAAAGGGATTACAGCACACGGTTCCTCTGTCATCAGGGAACTGGTCTTAGTGAGACTGAAACGCTCCCGCAGTCCTATGTTTATATGTGTCAAAATGAAGAGAAAAAAACATTGCAGATTTTTAGTGAGGCTGCTGAGCAGTGAGTCACAGACCTGCCACGAACACTTGTGTTTCTAAGTCTTCTAAACTGCTTATTTGCAGCTCAGCAGGAGAAAGCCAGAGACCACAGTAAAAGCTTACTCGAGTACATTTCCAGCACAGTTTCAGATGCTTTGTTTTCATCAGAACTGGGGGATGGTCATTGTTTTACGTTCATCTTAAGTACCCCATCAGAAGCAGCTATGTGAACTCATGCCTTTCATGGAGAACAATGATTAACCCTGTCCCAAATGTTTTAAGGATAGAAGCCAGTGCTTCTTATTCTGCTGTTTCTACCACACTTAGTGTGAGAAAACAAAGGCATTCTGTCATGCAGTACAAGGACAAGAGCAGCTATTAGTCTGCTCAAGAGATCCAATAGAGAAAGATATCAAAATGTTTGAAGAGGAAAGGATCTTTTTAAAAGAAGGACCTCAAGCAGATGTGGGCCAGCTTCACAGTGGATGAGGATAATCTGATTCATAAGCTAAGTTGCATTGCTAGACCCATAATAGTAACACCATCATATTTTACAGTATCCTTTTGACATTGACAGGTTTGCCTTTAGGAGGTGCAACGGTTTAAAGTCAATAGCACGTAACTATCTAATTAACATTTGGGTCTTCTAAAGTTCCTCTTCTCCCAGTGCTCAAAATATGATGGTGGATGATAACATTCCCACTGAGACACATTTGACATTGCTTCTGGGTATGACTACCCTTCCCTGTGAAATAGTACCTTGTCATGTACCCAGAACCATCGTAGTCAAACTCATCTTTATATTGATGCATCATATTCAAACCCATGTGCCCATGTTCCCTATGCTGACACATTGCCTAACTATGAGCATGTGGCCCTTCTGTGCAACCTCAGATACCCTTCTGGTATAGAATAAGACAAGGTGATGAAACCATAACATTTGGGATAATCAAAATTAGATAAAATGGAGCAGGAGAAAAATCAATATAGGGAATAAAAAATTATGGCTAGAGGATAAATTAGATGACCTCCAAAATACATCAGCAAAAATAAAAACACTATTGAACACCAGAATAATATTGGAAAAGCTGATTGCAGGAAATATTTGATGACACTTTTCACAGTTATTAAGTTTTCAGGTGTTTAAGTGTTTTTCTGGACTGAGTTGTAATTGATGTTAAAGGATGAAAAAGATTTGGAAAGAACTAAACCCAGTGGTTTTTCCTTTGGATTATGAAATAATGCAAATACTATTAATTCAGTCATCTAGAAACTTAGGAAGTAAAACTTATTTGGGCAAGTATCTGTGTTACTGTTCAGGAATTAACCTCTAGCTTTATGTATTCTATAAAGATTGTCTCTAGTAAAATTTCACATCAGCAAACAAACAAAAATAAAGATATCTAGGCATAATGAAGGCATGAAATAAAGCAGTACCCTATTAAAGACAGTTATTTGGCTATTTTTAGAAATCAGCCTACACCATATGTAAGACTGTAAATTTAAAACATATATGTTGACCACTCAGACCAGTAATTAGAGATAGGAAAACCAGAATGTTAAATTTAGAACATCTGGCATTTTTCAAAAGTGTTCAGGGCCAATATCTTCCCTTGCAATCATCCAGCTAAACCCAATCATCCAAATTGTTAAATTATCCAGAAGGGAATGAAGAAGTCTAAATAAATGGATGGGTTTACATTTAACAAATTATAGTTAGAATGAATCCATAATCTCTTTCACTGACAACTTTTTCAAAGATTAAAAATTAATTAGGTTCTTTCTTGTCTTCTCTTTCACCCTAAAACTTTGTCTTACAATGCTCAAATATCTAACTACAAAGTTAACTGAAAGTTTTATACTCATTTCAATAGCTGTATGAAAAACTTACTGGTTTTCATAAATCTTGCCCTATCTCTCACTTCCTTACCTGATAATTATTTTCTTTCTTCCAGTGCCCTCTCCTTCTGTACTACATTGTCTTGACTGTTAGCTGCGTTGCCTTTCTATATTGTCATATAGACAGAGTTCATCATCAGAACAGTCAGTATGACAATTTAGTAGAACAAATTAATCTGATGCCTCAGGAACTAAATCTTCCCATTAGTCTCTCTCTACAGGTGTGTCGGTGGGTGGGTTATGCTCAGGACATACAGGCTTAAATGTCTGTCCTCGTGAGTGAGTGATTCACCCCTCTCCATTAACATTGCAGCTAACTTTTAAGCAGTTTAAATAAAGTGAGACAATCTCACCCAAAATGGTTGGAAACTTTTTGAAGATTCTGTCTTTTATTTACAAATGTTTACCTACTAACAGCATTTTCAAGGGATTAAAACATTTAGAGATAAAAGAACGTATTTAACAGTTCCTGAAATCTAGGGTCCCTGTTTCCTATGAGTTTGCTAATACAGTATCTCATTAGATCCTTTCTACATTCCTATCTGCACTGTAGCCTCAATTTTCTTGTCTCAAAAGCCTTTACAATCTAGTCTCTTTTTTTTCTGGAAAAGCTTTAAGAAGCATGTTTGGACATGTAGTATACACAGACCCTTCCTTTTCAGTTTGTAATTTAGAGTCTGCTTGAAGTTTTCTAAATGGGCAAAGCAGTATTGCAGCAAAGACTTCGAGACAAAAAGACAAGTCAAATAGGAAATTAATAAAGATGTATGCTATGGTCCCTTTTAACAAAGGGATTTTTTATTCTAAATTATTTACAACAGAAAAATAAAATTTTATTTTTTTCAGTATAATTGAAACATTAGAATTAAATAGAATGGCTTTCCTAAAAAAAGTCTCTTCTGATTTTCAGAAAATACTAAGCACTCTCTGAAAGAGATGCCATTATGTGGTCTCAGGATGGCCACTGAGGATCATCGCTGGCACCCTGTATTTTCCATCTGTTCTAAGTCAAAAGTTCCTATTTGGGTGCATCAGTATCAACAGGTATCATCATCAGAGACATAGGATAATATTGCAACTGCTGCCCTGCAGAAAAGATTTCATTTGCAGCATAGTTGTTCATATCGGATCATGTTCACTTGGCACCTGCTATAATGGTCATGAATCAAAAATCCAAGTGAATAGGAGCACACAACCAGAAATGAGTGTGGGAAGCCAGGGTATCATCTGTGAATATCAAATGTGTTTGACACCAGTGTAGACAAGAACGGCCTCAGTTTCCATGTACATTAAGAGGCTATAACAGCACACCTCCAGCTCTTGCCTAAATTGCTAGATACACCTATTAAAACCAAAGGTTTCAGATAAAGAAAAAGCCATAAAGAAAAGCCAAAATATTTTTGGTCTTGCTGAGAGGTGTGGGAGTTTTCACTTCAGATTAGAGAATGACATTTTGTGCTGGTTTTGGATGGGATAGACTTAATTCTCTTCATAGTAGCTAGTATGGTGTTGAGATTTGGATTTGTGTTGAAAACAGTGTTGGTGATGCAGGAATGTTTCAGTTACTGCTGAGCAGTGCTTACACATAGTCAAGGCCTTTGCTGCTCTTCACACCACCCCACCAGCAAGTAGTCTGGGGGTGCTCAAGGAGCTAGGAGGGGACACAGCTGAGACAGCAGATCCCAACTGACCAGAGAGATGTCCCATACCATATGATGCTATGCTCAGCGTATAAAGCTGAGGGAAGGAGAAGGAAGTGTGGAATGTTCAGAGTGATGGCATTTGTCTTTCCAAGTAACTGTTGTATGTGACAGAACCCTGCTTTTCTGGAGATGTCTGAACACCTGCTGCCAATGGGAAGTGGTGAATGAATTCCTGGCTCTGCTTTACTTGTGTGTGCAGCTTTTCCTTTATCTACTGAACAGTCTTTGCCTCTACCCATGAGTTTTCTCCATTTTACCCTTCCAATTCTCTTCCCCATCCCACTATGGGGGAGTGAGAAATCACTAATGCTTAGTTGCTGACTGGTGTTAAACCACAACACATATTTACTGAAAAATATCTGCCAGACCATGGCATTGTCCTCACTCCAGTTTCATATTCATCATATGTTTCCATGTCATATTCTCCAAATAGTAGGCAAATACTGAGGGTGGGATTTAATTCAGTTGAGTTTAAGCAATCTGTAACTTCTCATCCTGACTGAGCTGTTGTACAGCTATTTGAAGACCTTGGAGTAATATAAGCATCTTTCCTAACATCAGGTTATGCTTACATAGTTTACTTTTGATTGTCTATTTTTCATTCAGTCCTCTGTCAGGATAAACTACAGATACAAACCTGTATGGACACTCAGCGCTGTGGTGTAGCATCTTTGGAAGTTTTATTAATTTGCAGCTATTCCCTTCCTCCCTCCCATTTGTGATTCTTTGCTACAGAACAGTATCTCAACGCCTGGAAGTGCTACCACAGCATTAATTTCTCCCATAGTCAGACTATAGAAGGTCTCTATAGACAAACCCTCCCTCAAGCAAAGGTGAGTTATGTATTTGTTAGCACTTGACTTCTGCAGTGAGGAAGAGCTGAGGAAGCCCCTAGGAATAGCTGATTTAACTCCCTGAAATACATAATAAATGGAATTTCTCCGGCTCTCTCCTTAGAGTAATAAAAGAGGAATTATCCATCTTTGTAGTAAAGGGAAGCAAACTTATTGGAAAGGAAGCACAACCACTTTCAATCTGCTGTCTTAAAATTCTGGAAAATCTTGTGGAAGGAACAGATTTGATTCCATCAGAAACCAATTCCCTTAGTGCAGGAAAGCTCACTGCAGGTCAAAAGAGTATTTTAAAAGGGAAGGATTCACTAAGACTTACATTCTGATGGTTTCATAAGGAATTTCTGTGCAGTCAGCATAAGCTCACATTCTGTGTGTCTGGAATGGGTCATGACTTACCCAGAAAGAAGACTCTCCATCAGAGCTGGATTTCAGTGGCCTGAAGTGAATGACAGAGTTTGACTCTGAACCAAATTCTCTTGACAGCCTTTTAAGCAAAATATTTATTCAAAAAAGTAGCATTTCATGATAATTATCTTCTCTTAAAACTATCACTGGGTTTTTGGCTGCCACCAAGGTAAAATCATTACATCTTTAAAACCTCTCTTCATATATATTGATGCCATCTTGGCCTTTTTTGGTAGTACCTCATGGGTTACCCATTAGTTCCTTAAATATTGAAATTATATGAGCTAGTTACTTTTAACTGATAGAAAAACACATGTCATTAAAGATCACTGAAGAAGAGTGTAACATATTGAAAACAGGGAGGTTTAGATTAGGCGTCAGGAAGAAGTTCTTCACGGAGAGGGTGGTGAGGCACTGGGACAGGTTGCCCAGAGAAGCTGTGGATGCCCCATCCCTGGAAGTGTTCAAGGCCAGGCTGGATGAGGCTTTGAGCAACCTGGTCTAGTGGAAGGTGTCCCTGCTCATGGCAGGGGGGTTGGAACTAGATGATCTTTAAGGTCCCTTCCAACCCTAACCATTCTATGATTCTATGATTCTATATTTAAGGTTTCCCATGGCCAATTTCTGCCTTCCATAGGTCTTTTATTCAGGAAAACAATAACAAGCAAACAATGAAAAAATGGGGAAAAAAAGGAAAAAGAGAAGCTAACCATCTGAAACATCAGAAACCAGTGCCTTACAGTAGCAACTGTATTTGTTTTTTTAAGAGAAAATAGAATGTCTTTTCTCCTGGTTGTTCATTTGAAATAATTGCAGGCTTGATTCCAGACCAACATAATAAAATAAATAGTATGAGAATGGCATTGTGGTGCAAACTTATCTTTTGGTACTTCATTAAAATATCATGCAAACTGCAGATGCAAGAGAAATAACCATGAGATGGAATAGAAAGAGCCATATGCCACTAGAAAACAGGTTGGATACATAGACTACTTGATTGCTTTTTCGTGTTGCCATCCTAGTATTGCCAATGCCAATAACAATTTACATTTGTATAATCAGTCTTTTACCAAAACACATGGCAAATCATAGGCCAAATTTTGCTTTTGGTTAAATGGCTTAGTAAAGGCACAGTTGTTTCTATTCCAGAGTTGCACCAGTGCCATGAAATGTTATTTTATCTTTACTCTTCACAAGGAGTGAAGAGAGATAATATGAAACCTTCTTTTGATTGGTATGCAAAGTAGTGTGGAAATACAGAATAGAAAACATATTTTTGTCAGGACTTAAAGAGAGCATTTGAAAACCTTAGAAAGAAATTATACCTCAAAAAATGTGTTTCATCACCTCTGGAGAGGTTATAGCAGAAAACTAGTGTTTGTTGTTTGCAATAGCTCCTTCCTCAATGGCTTGCATCACAAAGGTAACAGTGCAATCTCCTCCAAAGACTGAATGGTACAGGCATGGTACATGCCTGCCAACATGGTACAGGCATGCCAACACAAGCATTATTTGAGCTAACTACCTGCTAGAAATGTAGTGAAGGCAATACTCAGAGGCATACTGAGACACACTGAAGCCTTGCCTTGGCTTTTCAAGAGGTTTTCCTTCTGAGTCACTCTGAATCAGCACATTTTCTGGACAACCCATCCTATCCAAGCACCAAGCACTTCAACTCTTTTCACTGCCTGGTTGAAAACCTGTTGCAAAGTACATTATCATTTTGCCTCCTCCACATTTGGAAGAATTTCCATATCTGAGCTCTCAGCCTGGATTTTGCCAAAGCATGTGGTAAATCTGGCTAATGGCTTTTTAAGTAGATAGAAGATAATTATCTTTTTTTTCAGACTACATCATATTTTATATTTCTTCCCTGTATCCATCTTGCTGACAGAGAAAAAGAGACAAGTTGACCAAAACATAATGCTGTTTCTTATAAGAAATTTTCCAATTTCAATTTGTTTTTACCTGTTCGCACTGTGATGATCCCCAAGCCAAATGCATTTTCCTGTGAAAAATGGAATGTGTGTCCAGCTGAGTGATTATAGATCAAAACATTGGCTTCTTTACTGTGGGAAAACCTCCAAGCCTGCAAGACCAGCATTTTCAAATGCTGATTCAGAGCAGATAATTTCTACCCTCGTTATTTCTGGAACTGGAAGACCTGAGTTCTCTCTGTCTTAGGACAACACTTTAAACACCACTGTCTAATCACAGAGTATAGCTTTATGTACCATACCATCATAAAAATAATGCGAAAAAAAATATTTTTTTTCTACATATTCTGAGTCTTTGTAAAATTAAGATAAAAATCCGAGCACAGAAATTTAAACCTTCAATTCACTGGAAGACATCATTTATCATGTTCTTTCATCAATTTAGTCCTATCGTAACTTGAAATCAACAGATATATAAAAATCATATTTAACATAAGAAAATAGAGCAGAATATTATAGCTATCATAGTAAATAGGGTAAGAATTATGAAAATGAGAAACAGCACAGCAGAAACCCCAAAGATAAGACCCAAGAAAAACCTACAGAGTTTACTAGCTCTCTTTGAATTTTTCCTTTTTAATAAACCTAACAATAACATACAATGTTATGACTTGTCTGTGCATTTAAGTTTTCCTCTAACTGGCTTGTGAGAGCATGATTTTATTGACTTGCTTTCTGTCATTTAACAGTGGTCATGCAGTTGTTATCGATCTGCACCTGAAGCAAAGCAACGTCTTTGCTATCTCTCAGAAAGTAAATATCCATGGACTGGAATTATCTTTATCCTAATGAAAATTAAATGATCTTCCTACATTCAAAATATTACTGTTATATATCCTGTATAAAAGACTCTTCTTGATGACAAAATTATAATTATGTCTTAGACACCCTAGCATGGAGCACAGAGGATCCAGGAACAAGTGCTGTCTATCCTGAACATGACCAGTTTGTACCCTGGGATTCAAAGCCAGGAAAGACTAACATTGCTTTATTTACTCACAGAGGTATAGCCATATAGAGGTAACATTTGGAGAGACTATTTGCAACTCCCTAGTTTCTCTGCTTTGTTATTGAAGAAGATACTCATGTTGTGGAAAACTACTCCTTACTTGGATGCAGCTGAGGAAAGTCCCATGGCAAACTCTCAACACTGATCAGGGTTGAAGAAAGATCATCTGCTACAGAGGGCAATAAAACATAATATGGAATAAAACAGTAAGATGCCAGAGGTCTATTGTTTCTTTCCCTGCATTTCTGTGATGTACAGCTAAAGCCCACCATCTGCTCACATGAAGATGTCTTCATATGCATTTAGACTAGTATTCAAAACTATCTTTAAGCGTAAAAATGAAAACTGAACAAAAAGATTTTCAGGCTATGCCACAGAAGTGACCTGGAATCAAGGCAGTAAAGCTGAAATAGGGTTAGAGTTCAAACAAATTTTCAGAAAATATAAATTGCCAAGTACTCTGCTTTTGTATAAATGCTAGAACCAATAAGCTGTTATTTTTCTCTTTTTTTTGAGCTAAGTAAATTGAAATCTTGATAAACTAACTTACTGTCAGAATTTTAAAGCTGGGTTTATAAAGCATTTAAGATAGATACGTCTGGATGTACACTAGTAATTGTTCAGTAATCAGATTCTCTCTCAAAGCTTTATATTGGTTACATAGAAATAGATACCATCTTCAGCTGAGCTATGAAACCTTTAAGGAGTCCCAGTGACAGCTCCAGAAAGTGCTCAGCATGAGAAGACCTATAGGATACAATCTGCATTAATTCTTGCAAAGGGCCATGAAATCGCAGTGCAGGAATAAATTAACAGAAGGCGAACATCTTGTCCTATTTCACTGCCTACATTGGCACTTCAAGCACCAAGGAACCACCAATTATTTTAATTATCTTCCCTCTGCTAATAATAGAGCTTGACTTCTTAGGTTTCTGAAAATCCTTTTTCTGGAAGATAGATACTTTGTAAATGGAGATACTAGTCCAGGACAGATTCTGATGCTTTTACTCACACCAAGTAATAAATTGGTCTGGAAGTAGTTCCGTTAATTATGACAGAGAAAGGTTTGTTAGAAAACAGCAGGAAACATTTCAGTCACCCTCTCTGAATTATCTGGACTTCTTTAGATGTCAGGAGGAGTGTATGAAAATTTACTGTTTAAAAAGTATCTTTCAATAAAAGACACGTTTCAATTACTTCACCTATTTGAAAAAAGACTTTTGAGCATGGTAGTTCTGCCAAGACCAAGTCATGTAAGAGCTGTTGAGGGGTGTGAGGAAATAAAAGTAGTAAGTGATCTTGAATCTTTTTGCTGTTAGCGTAGTAGCATTTAAGTAGTAAATTTGGGTACATCAGAAACCAAATGTTGTTTTCCTGATTAATTCCTTTGTTTGAAAAATAAGCTTCTTAATATAAAAAAGCCGTGGATTGCACTGCCTGATGTGTCAATACTGTGGGTCTTAGGAGAGGCTGGGTTTTTGTTGCAAGGGTTTTTTTTGTGTAACTTTGATGAAGCTCTTGTTGTTGTCATCAGTAACAGACTCCATGTTTTTATGTACACAGAGATGACCTGAAATAATGTCATAACCTATAAAAGTTAAAAGAGGCTTTGACCTCTGTGTCCTGATGAACTAGACGTAAATAACAAAATGTCGCAGGCCATAGGCAGTGAAATCATCTTCAAGCAATTTCAACCTTGGAGAATGATAGCAAATTAGCTATTACTGTGATCCATGTACATTGTTAAACATTGGTCTAAGGTAGCTGTGAGTATTATGTTCCTTTTACTTCTCAAGGAAATATCAAAGAAGCCAGAGCCTGCTCCTTCCTAGCAAGTGAAATTTAAGATGGAGAGCAGATAGGGATAGAAGTCTGGGTTTTTTTGATTGTTAAAACATCTGTGAAAAAATAGGCATTTCACATGCACATATGCATACACAGTCTAATGTTGATGGGTGCTCTTGATCAACTACTAGTGTTAAAGATAGGTTTTCATTGAAAAGCTTATGACTTTGATTTTCTTAGCTTAGCTTGATGAAGCCTTAAATTTGTGATGTCGGTTCAGTTTCATATATATTTGAAATAAATTAACAAATTAACTCTCTGGTTCTATATTTTGATTACAAATATCCCTGAAGTGCAAAAGATTTCAGAACTCCTATTTTAGTCCCTGTTCATTGATAAATAGATTATTATTGAAGAGGATAAATAATTTTTTACTTTCTTCTGGGGAATGCTAGTATCACTGTAAGTTTTTGTGCTCTGATTGGGATAGGAAACCAAGATACTGCACTCTTTCATAGAATGGAAACTCAGATGAGGGAAAAGTCAATTTGGAAAGACTGGGAAGGCCATGTATACAGAGGCTTTAATCCCACATGCATATCAGTGTATATCAATTGACTCCAAGGAGATCTGGATAACTAGCTGAGGTGTAGGCATACACTCTGCAATGTCAAGGGTTAAATGAAATTAATTTCAGGGCTTGTTTCTGCCCATAATCACATAGTAACATTTGGTAGGTGTATTTAGGATATCCAAGACTTCTCCATGGGGCTGCCAAACAGCCATGGGAGATTTGCACTCTGTAGTGATGACAGGAGGAGTGTCAAGATACTTTGCAGAACATAAAATACTAAACACACGCATGTGGAAGCATATTAATCATTCTCTTGAAGTCTCATCTATGAATTTTTCTGGAATTCCTAAACTGGGAAAGGTTTAAACATCTGAAGGAGAATGTATGTCCATATCTCTAGTATAACATAAACATGTATTGTTGACAAAAGCTGTTTGTTAAGAGTCCTGAAAAAACTCTTTCATGTATTCGATATTTACACTCACCTTTTATTTCTCAATTGCATTGGTGTGTGTACAGTATTTAAACATAAATTGTACACTTACACTGTTGTACTATTGCAGCAGCTTCATAGGACAGCAGCAGCCTTTAGAACAGAGACCTGTTTCAAGCTGAGATCAATATAGCATGGTTAGTGATAGCAGGAGATGTGACAAATACCTCACTTACCTTGGCTTTCTAAGCAGAGCACAGCTGGGTGAGAGTTTTATAAATTCAGTTCCTTTGGCATCTCCTCCTAAGGCAAACTAGCAACACGTCATTGTTGCTACCATGCTTTTCATTTGGGCTCATGCTAATCCTACTCATCACTAGATTCTCACCTGGGGAGCCTACCTTAGACACAGAGTCACCATCTGTATAGCCAGTGAGAAAGAGATGTGACGTGCAGCAATATCTAGACTAATAAATAAAAGAGGTTAGGGACCATTCCCTGGCTTTGAGGCTTACGGGATTTGCACAACCTGCATAAACATAGACTATCTTCTTTCCTCAAACAGGCTGGCAACAGCCAAATTGCTTACCGGAATGGTCTATAATAAATCATACCTCTGGGCTGTCTGTCCTGCGTATCAGCGCTGGTTAGCATGGCCTAAAATTATATAGTGTACGTGTTAAGATTTATGCTGTATGTATGAGTGATCTTGCCTCTCTTACAGACCAGTATGAATACAGCTATCGAGGATTACAACCCTTTGCCATTGATTCCCTCGAGGTTAGAGGGATCTTGGTAGATTAAGATCAATCACCACCATACAAAATTTAACAAGAACGAGTGTCAGATTCTGCACTTGGGTTGATGTAATCCTGGATGTATGTATAGACTGAGGGACAAGCAGCTGGACTGCAGCCCTGCAGAAAGGGGTCTAGGGGTTTTGACTGATGGTAAACCCACTATGAGTCAACAGTGTGCTATGGTGGCCAAAAGGACATTAAGCACAGTATAGCTAACTGGTCAAAAGAAGGCCTCACCTTGAATACTGTCTGCAGTTTTGGGCTCAAAAGTGTAAGAATCATAGAATCATAGAATGGTTTGGGTTGGAAGGGACCTTAAAGATCATCTAGTTCCAACCCCCCTGCCATGGGCAGGGACACCTTCCACTAGACCAGGTTGCTCAAAGCCTCCTCCAGCCTGGTCTTGAAGACACCCAGAGATGGGGCATCCACAACGTCTCTGGGCAACCTGTTCCAGTGCCTCACCACCCTCTCTGTGAAGAATTTCTTCCTGATATCTAATCTAAACCTCCCTGACTTCAATTTATACCCATTACCCCTTGTCCTATCACTACAAGCTCCTCTGTAGTGATAGGAGAGGGATAGGGATAGTGATAGGGAGAGGACTGTAAAAAGTCCTCTCCCAGTACCCTTGTAGGCCCCCTTCAGATACTGGAAAGCTGTAATGAGGTCTCCTCGGAGCCTCCTCTTCTCCAGGCTGAACAAGCCCAATTCTTGCAACCTTTCGTCATAAGAGAGGTGCTCCAAGAAAGATATAAAGATATTAGAATGTGTCCAAAGGAGAGCAAGAAAGATGGTGAAAGCACTAGACCGCACATGACTTAACAGGATGGCTGACGATACTTGTCTTGTTTAGCTTGTACAAGAGGGGATTGTCTGAGGGCTGACCTCACTGCTGTCTACAACTTTCTCATGAGAGGGAGTTGATAGGGAGGTGCTGATTTCTTCTGTCTGGTGTCCATTGATATGACACGAGGGAATGGCTTAAAGATGCATCAGGTGAAGTTCATATTGGATATTAGGGAAAATGTTCTTTAATGTCAGGGTGGTCAATCACTGCAACAAGTTCCCCATGGAAGTGGCAATAGCCCCAAGACTATTGGTGTTCAGGAAGGGTTTGGACAACACTCTTAGACATGTGGTTTAATTTTTAGGTTGACAGGTCTAGAATAAAGAGTTGGACTCCATGATCTTTGTGGGTTCCTTCCAACTCAGAATATTCTATGACTCTAGTACATGCAGTTCCACAGCATATTTGATTTAGGTTTTGGTAGCAGGGAGGCTGCAGGGTTAGCTTCTGTGGCAAGCTGCTAGAAGCTTCCCCTATGTCCAATAAAGCCAATGCCAGACGGCTCCAAGACAGACCTGCCATTGGCAAGCAAATCAGCAACTGTGGTAACACCTCTGGGACAACACAACATGTTTGGAGAAAAAACTTATGTGCAACAACCGCTGGAGAGAGTAGTGGGAATATTTGAGAGAAACAACTCTGCAAACATCCAGGTCAGTGGAGAAAGAGGGGGAGGAGGTGATCCAAGTGCTGGAGCGGAGATTCCCCGGCAGCCTGGGGTGCAGCCCATGGTGTGGCCGGCTGTGCCTTGCAGCCATGGAGGGTCACGGTGGGGAGGGGGGGTGGGGCACAGACCCACCTGCAGCCCTGAGAGGACCCCACATTGGATCAGGGGGATGCCCGAAGGAGGCTGTGACCCCGTGGGCAGTCCATCCTGGAGCAGGCTCCTGGCAGGAGCTGTGGCCCTGTGGAGAGAGGAGCCCAGGCTGGAGCAGGTTTGCTGGCAGGACTTGTGACCCCAGGGGGACCCAGGCTGGAGCAACTGCTCCTGAAGGATGGCACCTCATGGGAGAGACCCATGCTGGAACAGTTCATGAAGAACTGCAGCCCATGGAAAAGACTCACACTGGAGAAGTTGATGGAGGACTGTCTCCCATGGGATAGACCCCACACTGGAGGAGGTGCAGAGTGTTAGGATCCTTCCCTGAGGAGGAAGGAGTGGCCGAGACAGTGTGTGATGAGCTGATCAGAACCTTCATTCCCTGTCCCCCTGTGACACTCAGGGGGAGGATGTGGAGAAATGGGGAGTGGAATTGCAACTAGGAATAAGAGAGGAGCAGGGAGAAGATGTTTTAAGATTTGGGTTTAGATCCTTTCTGGTTGATTGGCATTAAATTAAATTAATTTTCCTCAAGTTAAGTCTGGTTTGTCCATGACAGTAACTGGAGAGTGATCTCTCCCTGTCCTTATTTCATGCATGATCCTTTTGTTTTATTTCGTTAGTCTTCTGGACTGGAAAAGAGCACATTGGAATGTAAACATAAGAAGGCAATGATTGACACTTAGACACTGTATAAAGATCTTAATGTCTGGACACAGCAGAAGAAATTATATATGCAGATATCTCCAATGCAACTACGAAATGGATAAACTAACTGATGAACACAGATCCCTGTTTTGTCACAAGTTTCTCAAGAGTCATGTTTAAAGAGCCTCCTGATGTCATCAGAAAATCCTGTTTTCCAGATTTCAACACTAGAGTCACTTCTTCCTGTTACAGGAAGTCCCTGTGCTGCTGTGACACATCTGAGAATTGAGCAAGAGTTATTTAAGAATGGAAGAGATTGAAACAAATGTCTGAATGTAAGACACTGACTTAACATGGAGAACAAAGTATTATGCAGCAGATTCATTAATATAACCTTAGCTAAATAATGCTTTGCTATATACACCAACCATTATAAATGTCTTACCTTATACATATAAGCCTGTTGGAGTGTTTGCAGGAAAAAATAGAAGCACCTTATGCACTGCTGAAACAGAGTAACAGTTTTGCTCTCTCTTTGAAAAAAAAAATCTAGTAATTTTTACCATTACGCTGCCTTTAATTCTTTTAGAAGATGACAGCCAAAGAAATGAATTCCTTTTTGGAACTCCGGAAGAACAGAAGATGATTGGAGTTTATATAAGTAATTCTCTAAATGAGCAGTTTCTTAACCTCAGAACAAGAACATGATGACATCAAACCTGAGGGTTCAGTACAAGGTCCCTTGCCTTTGATTTATCTGGAAAAGAGCATCTGGAACTGATTAATACTTTAGAAGACAAAATGAATAAGAAACCAGTTTTGAAATCTTTTTGAGTACTGTAATCTGGAAATCTTTAGAAAGCATCTGAAAATTCCCATTGTGCAGCAAGTCATAGTCATTAGAATGACCTTGTGGATAATTTAAAGTGAAGTTTTAAGTCATGGACCGTTTGACATATCATAAAAAAAATTGCATTATGGATTGTTTGCTACAGATAATAGTGGCTTTTTACTTTTAACATGTGTGGATTTGGGGCAGAAAGGGGTTGGTTTAGCTCCAGGTATCAGCACACAGTTTTCTTTCTACAGTAGAATTTCTTTGAGGAAGCAATCAAACTCTGTACATATCTACACACATGGGTGATTTGTTTATAGTTTTTAAACACTTGTCTGTCTCTTTTTTTACTGCTGGGGTGCAGGTAGCATGGCAGTTGTAGGGTACATTACACCTAGTAGTAGCACAAAAGTGTTATTCGGGTGAGCTCAGCGGCACAGATATGAACCACCATGTTCATATGTTACCCTCATTCCCATCCTACTGCTGGTGGCCTTTAACCAATCTCACCAAAAAATATTTGTGAACGAATGCGTGAGGGGAAGTCACCCTACCTCCATCATTCTTCTTCCCTTTACCGTTCTCACACAGCTTCTCCCAGCAACATGGCACACGGAGAGAAGGAAATGGGGAGTGGGACAGGCATACAGATGGCAGGGTGATCAGTTTCAGTTATGAGGGCTATAAGACTAGGTATTTCTTATATGACCTATGATTGGCTTTCTTCCTAAGTAATATAATGCTAAATCTTTGGGAGTGTTGCCAAAGGCTTTAGCAAAATCACTCATTTTGTTTTGCTGGAAGACAGGGTATAAATGGTTGTATGTGTAGAAAATTCAAGATAAACTCAGATACTTTCATATTTTTAAAACATTATTACTGTTCTTGACAGAACTTTCAAAATGAATCAAGGTCTTAAAAATCTGTAAGGTGATGTTATGGGTAGATTCATCTCCCCTGCCTTAGAAATGAGGCAGTTTCAGCTAGTCCCCTTGGACCAGATGTAGGGCATAATTTTTTATTTTAGTGTAATTGTTCCCACAGGTTTTTTAGGGTTGTTATGGTCCAATATTTTTTCTGTTTCTGTCTAATGACTAGTAAGGGAGTCATTAATCAGACATTGACATCTATTTTGCAGACATTTACTTGTCATGTTAAACCTAATTCACCTTTTCTTTGATGTGCCTATACTGATGTCCTTGGGGCCACTACTTGCATGAATAAAGCCTAATAGAGTCAGACACAAAATTAGGCACTAGAGACAATAAGCTCCAAAGGTGTAAATCAGCACCATTTCAATTACATTGATGGGACAATATCACTGCTCCAAACTGCAGTAACGTTAGTTTGGGTAATGCAGCAAATATTAAATAAATCACAGGAAAGATTAAGAAAAAAATGTTTATCTCTCTCTTGTGTGTACTAAAGCAGGTTTCAAATTAAGTTGACAATTTTATGGCTTAAATATTTTTCCACTATAAGGTAAAATTAAACCTCAAATGCATATTATATAATGTAAGCTCACAAATAGCTGTCACATAATACCTTCTAACGCATCTGTCAATTAGAGTTTTGCAATTCGTGGGCTGATTATGATTTCAGACACCAGCAAGTCGCCCAGACTTCAGGATTGTGTGTGCGTATGTGCTTAATGTAGATATCCAGGACATCCTCACAGAAATAGAATAAGTGACACAGAAAGAAGCAGCAGTTGGAAGATGGGTGGGATATGTTTGGGCATCATAAAATGGAACTAGATGCTTCTGATTAGGCAAATGAATCCTTGCACTGTGGATGTTTATTTATGAAAATATGAAAGAAAATCTAAAGCCTTTCAGGGTACTGCTTTACTCCTTATCCATCCTAGAGTTTCACTTGATATGAGCCTCTAGCCTTTCCAGTCACTAAGGGATGACCTAGGTGCAACAGGTCTACTTCTATTTCAGGTGTCTTATCATCCTGCCTGACCCCCAGCAGTCATTCCCCAATGTCCCCTGACATCTCTGTATTGTCTCTCCCACTCCTATACAGATGAGTTGTAGAGTATTTAAAATTTCTCTAGACATTTCTGTCCTGTGTCCCCGTTACTATCCTTTTGCTGGACAGAAATACTGCGAGTCAGGCTGAGGCACCGAATTCTCAAGCTTGGCTTAACACAGGTCAGGAATATATTTATTTATTGTGAAAACTGTTGAGATTGCATAGATTTTTTAGTTTGCTTTCAAAGATGAAAAGGAGAGAAGCATGTTTTCCTCCAAGTGGCTAGTACTGCACCAACAGCCCCATGAAAATACCTGAATTATAAGTCTACTGACTGCCATGGAAGAGGTGCAAAGGATAACCAATTTCTCTGGAAAGACCTATTTCTATTAACAAAGTATTAAATATTGATTGTACTTAATACCAGCCTCCCACATGAGTACTACAGCAGCTCTCTCTGTCTCTGGCCTGAGCACTGGAAGCCAAGTAACCTCTCCTGTTGAAAATGAGATAGGAAGAGACTTCCCAAAGAATGTCTAATTCAAATGAATCACCTACACGGTTTTGCTGGAAAATGACCAAGCACCTTATCCTTGTGTATCAGTGAGATGAGTACCTTGTCAGGTTGCCTTTTTTCCTAACTGATATTTTCTGCTCCCTCTGGGAGGAATGACAGGGATACCCAGTGTGTTGTGGTTTAATTCCGGCTAGCAATATCCCATGAAGCCACTCTCACAAATCCTCCCTCCTCTCCTCCAGCAGAGGGGGAGAATTGGAGGAAAAAGAAATAAGGAAGCTCTTAAAATTGGGATAAGAACTATTTACTAATTGAACCTAAATTAATATATACAAATACTACTGATAATAAGTAATTAAAATAATAGAAAATAAAGCATATGTTACAAGATGATACAATTATGATACAGGTGCTCACCACCCACTGACCAATGCACAACCAGGTTCTGAGATGTGAGAGTCAGAGCCAGAGAGCCCAAGAGATGGAGCCTGAGCGCTGCCGCAGCAGATGCCACGCAAACCCTATCAGCAGCACGACCAGGAAAACTAAACAAACCTACCAGCACCCTCACGAACGAGCCAGCACAGGAGTTAGCAAATAAACAAGTAGACAGTAAGAGAGAGAGAAATGGCTCCCAGATCCCCTCCTCGCCTACGCCTCAAGCATGATGTACTATGGAATGAAACACTTCCTTGGTCAGTTGGGGTCAGGTGCCTGAACTGTGTGCCCCCTACACTGCCTGTAGCGAGACAGCGAGAGCTGGGAATGCAGCTGCAGTGTCAGAAAAGGAAAAAGACCTTGAATTCAGTGCAGGCATTCCCCAGTGCCAGCTAAGAACTTATCAGTACTTTTGGTGTAAATCCAGGAACACAGCTTCCTAGCAGCCGCAATAAAGGGAGTTAATTCTTTCCTGAATGAACCCAACAAACTGTGACAGAACAGCCTCCCAGGGGGGAAAAAAGTGATTTTGAAATCTTAAAAATTCAGTCCAGCAAGACTGTCACTAGAAAATCTTGCTTGCAACCAATGTTCGCATCTTTCAGATGAGTATAGTCACCTGGCCAGACAACATTTTGTTGATCTGTTTGCTATTCTTACGGTTCTTTCAGAGTGAAATCAACGCATTGACACAGGAAAGCTTTATATTCCACTTCTATAATAGCTGTTTACTGACCAACACACAAACAGTGGTGACAAAATTACCTTATCTCTATTCTTACAAGGTTACATGTCCCTTGTTACCACAGAGCAACCAGTTCTAACAGCATTCTTTAATTATCAAATAGTCATTATTGATAGGGAAGGTAGAGCATAGGTACAAAGATACATGAACTCAGAAAAATTCAAATAAGAGACAGCCATAGGCAATTTATTAGAGTACATATAATAAAAATACCTAAAGCAAATGGACAAGAATAGAAAGAAAACTGGGAAACTAAGCAAAATTGAAAACCATGTTTCAGTGAGAAATCTCTTTTAGCTGTATAACTACAAGCAGTTGTCTAAGACAATTAATTTAGAGTCATATTTTCATATCTTATATAAATGCTGCTTTGCTTTCTCTTTGCTTTGGAAGCAGTATGCCAGGACAGTATTGGCAAATTGACAGGAATAGTGTTATCGCAATTACATTTGTAGTTGTCAGATGTAAAATCAAAGGAAATACACAAGTAAAATTAATTGCTCTACAGTAGCAGCCTGTTTTTACAGGAGAGATAGCACACACTAGGCACAAAGTGATGTCAAATGCACAAACTAACGCAAATACAAACATTACTGAGAAATAAGGGTTTACAGTTCTGATAAGCGTAGGTGTTTTTATAATAGCAGTCAGTAAAACAATCTGAGTCGGAAATGTAATTTAAAATTTATGATCTCTCTTGAACATTGCAGCTCAAAGCATGAAAGCTGTGTATCCATGTGCCCACTCTGTTTCCATATGACATCCAGCTGGGCTAAGCTTTCTCTGAGTGAGTTGTCCTTATAATCCACTCAAATCAGTGCAGTCATAAAACAAATGAGGATTATCAAAGTCTACTCCAAAATTATGCAGCTTCCATAGCTTCTAGATTATCTTTTTATTTCAAATACAAATTCTGTCGGTTAAGCAGTAACTTCAGGACCCCTAGTATTTGAAACTGAAGTATCTGCAGGTTTGTGATGTGATGACCTCACACTAAGAAGCTTCTATGTAGCTTCGATACTTTGTGGGGGAAAAGAGATGCATTATCTGTGGGGATGTAGAGAGAAGGAAGAGAGGTTACCAAAGTATCCATGGCACAAACAAAAGTCTCACACATCTCACTAATAGCACAGAGGTGGTTTCCAGCAGCTCTTGCTCACACTACAAAAACATAAGTAGGACTTGTACTCTTCTTCATGAATGAAAACCCTGTTCAGATCCCACTGGCTGCAATTATACAAGCACAGGTGGCAATACCAGATGCACACTCTTTAATTCTCTTGGCACTACAGCAGTCTTTCCCTCCTGAGTGGAGGAATCAGAAGTATCAGTATTTCATAGACCAGCAAGCAGCCTTGGTCCTCTGTGTTGCACCTTGTGAGGAAGGAGGATGTCTTCCTCAATCTGCAGAGGCAGTCAAGACCCCTGATTTGGCTTGATATCTCACACCTGCTGGCACTGGTACATGAATTCTGGCTTGATGAACAGTTCCCACCACATGAGGCTCTGAATTGTAACTCCTGAAGATTACTATAATAGGGAGAGAATTTGTACTTGGTTAAGTAATAAATAAGTTTTCTGAGAGACTTTAAAATAGAAGTGTTTGATTCCAGCCATTACTGCAAAGAGGTGACTGTCCTCAGCTGCCTTTGTAAAAACTTTTTGTACTGGAAGAACTTAAAAAAGGACAATAGGCATCTTTATCTTCAGCAGTACTTTGTTAGGAGTAGCTCCAGATAAACTGTTATCCTTGTTTTATTTAATGAAGCTTCATGTAACTTTAAACTCATTCTCTCTGTATTTTTTGTATATACATTATATCCATCTACATGGGAACATATATTGAAAAATGAGTGTTGGAAGGTTAAAATAAAATAGAAATTTTAAGACATCTTCCTGGATTGGCTGGTGATTTACATTTGCACTTGATGAATACCTGTAATAAAGACCATGTTAACTCACAAAGTAATTGCATGGCAAACCACTTAGTTTAACCAGAAAATGAAAATAATTTAAAATATTAAAAAAAAAAAAATAGTTTTAAAGGTATCTGCCCAAATATAAATATGCTTTTCATTTCCTTAACCATATGCCTTAGCATGCTGGCTTAACCTGTCAAGTTGAAAAGATTTGACAGATCTGTTGAATCATTGTTTTTTCTTGATTTTTCCTCATTGATAGAGCATGATATTCCTGGCAGCTAAATTTTAATCTCAACAATTCAGTACATGATGACTGTCAGGCCTCCAGCCTTTTACCTGTTGAGGACTATAATACATTTCCATTAAAAGAGATAAGAATTTAAGTATGCTTAGGAAAACAATACCAGAATTATACCACTTTTCTGATATTGTTTTTTGACTTGTTTGCATTATACAAGGGCAACTGAGAATACTTACAAACACTTGTATTTACATTACATTACAGGTATTAAATTTTAATTTTTCTCAAAATATTTCTATTTTTGGAAATGCCCGCTGACCAGCTACTCCCTTTAACCAGTATGTTCTGTCTGTGATAAGTAGGTATCAGTTGTTGGCAAGACATACAATACAAGCCCAATCTGTTTTTCTCGAAAGGAATGAGAAAGTAATGAGGTGTGTCATCATAAAAGTGAATTGTATTTCAGTGTTACACAGCTTGCTCTGTCAAGCACTGATCTTCTTCTTGCCTACTGATTTGCCAGCCTGTTCTTTGTGTTCAGTTTAATGATAAAATAACAATGGAGTAACAGCACTCACTCTTAGGAGATTTTGTGAACTGGTCACAGCAAGAGAGGACATTAATCCAATAAAAATGGAACAGCACACTTCTCATTTCATACCACTTAATTGTCATGAAATAACCTATGCTTCCCATTGCCGTGAGAAGGTAAGAAATGAATGTTTAATAAATAGGTAACTGATGATAAAGAGAACAACTTTTTATGCAGAATAAGTAACAGCATAAATTTTTACTGTGTTTGTTTTGTTTGTTTGCTTTTGGGTTTTTTTTTCTTCTGTTTCAACTCATTAGAAATACCGATATAGCTTTTGACAGAGACAACTGAATCTCTAGTCATGGTCTATAGGTCTCCCATTTAGCATTCACAGGGCAGCCATACCTAACTATTCATCCTGGAGCTATGTTAAGCCTTCAGTTATGCTCCGATTTATAAATTAGCACCTTTATCTCCACTATGCTTATGATCATGCTTTGCACATTTGTTATACAGAAAGTGAATCTGATCTGGGGGAAAACAAATTAATTGATTGATCATATAAGCTTCCAGTGCAAAGGTGGAAGTCACTTTACTGGGTGGTAAAGTGGTTGGATGGCTGGGCCCAAAGAGTTGTGGTGAATGGAGTTAAATCCAGTCGTTGGCTGGTCACAAGTGGTGTTTCCCAGGGCTAAGTACTGGTGTCAGTTCTCTATCAATGACCTGGATAAGGGTATCGAGTGCACCCTCAGTAAGTCTGCAGATGACACCAAGATGGGTAGGGGTGTTGATCTGTTGAAAAGTCTGGGATAAAGTCATGTTTCCTCAGATAAACTGGCCTGGCTTGGTGGGAACTAGTAACCCTCAAACTGCACCAAATTGAAGGCAACTTATGTCTAAGATGTCCAAGAGTTCTGGGAGACAGCACTAGTCAAAGGGAAAAACAACTCTGAAATCAGTCATCAGCTATGTTGGACTGTACTGCAAAGGGTTGTAAGGAATTGTGCTATAAGAAGCAGCAGAATAAGCACAAGGAAGAGAACATTCTTCAGAAAGGGCATGAGGAAACAACCATCTTAATTCGTGTGTACTGTTTCTTGGACAAAAGACTGTGGAACTCCACACAGAAAAGGGCTATGACCCAATTAGGGTTGTAGTCACCAAAACAGATTAAATTAAGGGGAGAATAATTGAGCTAAAACTCTTCCTAAGCACTAAAAGTGCAGTGAAGTTGAATTTCAGATTGCATGCATTTCACAGATCTACACTGGAGTTGTTAACTCATGATCCAGCTGTTAAGACTGATCCAACCTGTTAAGCATGATGCAACCTGCCTGTGCAAAAGAAGATCTGTTAAGTTCTCTAGGTGTCCCAGAAAATCTGTTCATTGCTTTGTTTAACATTTTCTCCTGCCCATTATTTGGAAAATCTCAGTTGCTGTTATTCTATGTAATTACAAGGTAATCTCTGGAGTCATTGTTTTATGTCTGTCTGGTCAATGAATGAGAAACATTCTCTAGATGTAAGAGACGTTCCTATTGAGTGCCCATTGAAATAATTCCATGGAGGATTGTGGATGCAAACTCTCCTTAACCTCCACATGTTGTATGGGAAAGTTATTCTTTAGTATGTTTCTGCAGTACAAGCAGTCCCCTCCACCCATGCAGAGTTTCATTTACGTCGATAGAACTGTGTCAGTGAAAAGGTCTGTGATAACAGATTGCAGTGCAAAACTGAGACATGATTATATACCATATTAGTTTATGCAATATAGAAGAATAGAGAAGATTTGAAGAATGTCTCTGTTGGAAATGAAAGATCAAAAATGCACCACTGAGCTTAATTTTTTTTCCTAAAATTGGATAGCAGACATTTGGCAAATGAAACAACCTTATAACAATGCTCCTATAAAACATTTTAGACCTCTGAAGCTAAAAAAATATGTTCTTTTTAATGCTGTTAAAGAGAAGCAAAATTCAAAGGCTAACAAGTTGTAATTGCTTTTTGAAAAGAAGGCTGCCTAAAGCGAAGGTTATTTTGGTCCATTTATAGTGTGTACTGCATTTTCTAGCTAAATTATAGAAAATTATATACCATGATTTTCTTGCTGCCTGTAACTAGCTTTATATGAATCTCACAGTTCATCTTTGATATTTTGTTGCTTTGTACCAATTGTATTAAGTTTACAAAAATGTTGCTCCCAAAACCCCCAGATTTCTGATAATTAGCTTTCTGCAGAGACTAATGATGAGCATGCTATTCTCTTTAGTGCAAAGTTCTTCAGAGGACCAACCTTCTGTATTTTCTTTGTCTCTGTTACTTACAATACTGAATAAAGTTTACATTCTTTGAGGTCAATCTTGGGGGAGCACAGATGAATTTCTTAAAACCCACACCATGGAACAAAGAAGTAATGGAATGAGTGTTTCACTACCTTATAATAAAAAATAAACTGGGAAGTAGGTCAAATTCTCCTGATTTAATGCATTCAAATCATTGCTCAGTTCTTGGGTGGTGTATAGAAAAGAAAACTGGAGACTGTTTCAAATATTTTCTCACTCTTGAACAAAATCACATAACTCATAACATTCTTTAAAACCATTATATATTAAAAATTAACTGATTAATTTACACTTAACTGTAATGTCAGTTCTTCGTAAAGGAGTGTGGGATCCTTTATATTTGGAAACAACTGCAGACAAATATGATCGTCAGAAACTTTCTTCATTGTAGGTCAGAACATGAAATGTCATTTCTTTTGGCTTTCTTCCTCCGAACCTGAAGTTTTTTCCTATGGTCAGTACTTATATCTCTGACATATTTTTCATAAAAATGTGTAAATAACATCCAAATAAATATCTCAAATGTTATGTAAAAAATAATTATAGTACACCAGTATAACATGTTGGCTACTATAAGGAAAAACCACGTAGTAATACTTAGAGCTGCAGGGTAGTGCAAGAGTTTGGAGTCAGGTTTGCTGCCTGCATGGCCAATAAAAACACGGCTTAAGAGTACTGAGAATTAGTTAAAATATTTGAGCCTAAAATGGAATGAAAAAAAAGATAAATGTGAAACAAATTCAGGAAAGGTAATCTTATTGCTGAATATTTACTGCAGGAGGTAAACACCTGTCACATTCTATCACATGTCTTGTCAAACTGATCTGCTTTGCCTAGTTTGTTCAATGTTTGTAAGGCTGCTTCAACACTTAGAGAGGAGGCTGGAAGGAGGTCGATGTGTCTTTAGCTGGTTCATGTCTTTCAGCTTTATACCACTGTCTCATCTGATAGAGAAGTTTCTCTGGGAGCCTTTCCCAGTATTGTGGCAAGGTTAAGGTAAGGATAGCAGTCAGCCAGAGAAGTCCAAAGTGGAGAAGACAGAGTGGTTCTAAAGCTTTAAGGGAGATCACTGAAGGGCATGGCTGACTGACATCTCAATCCTTGGCTGAGGCTCTTTTCATCAGCATTCACAGCTTGGGTGTCAATTTGACCGCTTCTACACTAACAAATAATATAGGTGAACACACAGGCTTTTTATATACTACTGTCTGGCCAATCGTCTTATGCCTATTTCCATCCAACTTAGACCTAGTTTTAACAAGCTTTTCTTATCTCTAGACCGAATTATCTCAACTCATAATACACTAATACAGCTAAGACTCAAAACCATTCAGAAACCTTCAGCCTTCTGCAACACATTTGACACAGCTTCAGCATCACCTCTGCAGCCTGACGTCCTTCTTTACCATCAGTATTATTGGAGAAATCTGAAATGTTCAATTAGAGCTAATGATATACATTAAAACCATTATCTCCATTTTGTAATGGTGAAATTTAAAATCAATATTTCTATAACTAATCTCGAGTCATTGGAAACCTCTAGTATGAGATGCTACATGAAGCAACACTTCAAGTTTGGTAACTCACAGCTGTTCAAGTCCCTGCAGTTTCAGTGTGTTTGCCTTTAAAACATGGAAACTAAATAATAACACATATAACTGACAAAATTCAATTATTAGATTTTGTTCCAAATGTGTAAAACTGAAGTATGAATTTTTTTCCACAAATAGAAAAAATTACTTGTAAAGAAAGGTATGCTTAGAAACTATATTAAAACATCAAAAATATTTGTCACACATAAATAACATGAGAAAGATGACATATATAAGGATCAAGAATTATCCTGGCTTCAGGTTACTATTTTTGACAAACAAATCTAAATCCAAAACTCATTGCATAATATTTGTATCATTTTCCTATATGTTATTTTACTGATGGGTACATTTGCAAGCGCTTAAACCTACAGTCATACCTGTTTCAGTCAGAGTGACAAAACAATCCAGAGGCCCAGCATTTGTCTTTTGTCAGCAAAGTAGATTTGAGCCTAGGTAAATTCAGGTGTCAAGAAGAAAAACATCATGGCTCATCTGCTGATTTGAAGGGAGATTTACTGTTTCTGAATCTCAGCCAACACTGTGAGGTAGATGAGAAATTAGGGATTTTCCTTTGTGTTTGGTTTTGACTGAGTTCTTTCTGCAGATAAATTTATCAATGAATTAAGATAATAATGGGAGGAGGGAAAAAAACCCAACCAACCAAACAAATAATTTCTCATTTTATAGCATGTCAATCAATTTAACTAATAAATGAGATTTTAAATGTTGTTTTAAGTATGAATTCACTGTACAAGGAGAATTCAAAATAGGTCTTTCAGTATATGTGCCATTTCCAATAACTGGCATAGAACAGCATGTATAAACTTGCTATTTTAAGGTTATATATCATGTTTAATTTACAGTAATATTGCTGGTTTAGTAGGGGAAGAAAGTGATATATAAAACCTAGTTATGCGACTCAGCTGTCTCCGATCTGAGGGTAGCAGGAAGGCGTCACAGAGCAATTGTCACTTGGAATCCATTCAAAATGGAACTGCTGAATCCTTTCATCCAATCCAGAAGAAACTCAATTACAAGAAGTGACATTATACAACATAATAAAAGTAGTGTCAGCTCCAAATTTATAAGGGCTTGTTGACACAGTGAATGAGTCAAACTGATGGGACCATATGGTGAGAAGGAGTGTGTGAACAAGCCTTCTTGTCTTCCATCCAGAGAAGTTTGTGGTAGCATTCTTGACTGCTAATACATTTCATACTCTTTAAATCCACTCATGCGGTACCATGCAGACAAGATGAATGGTGGTGAGCAAAACAAGATGTTGTATGAAGGGAGGGAGGTCCTCAACATAGCTATGCCACATCTAGGTACAGCCCAAACTTCCTAACATTGAGCAGGTTATAACGTTTGTACTCTCACAGGGATCAGTCACATAATTTGTCATAAACAACATGAATCATTACACAGAAATTCATTTTCTCACAATGGAAATTCAAAACAATTTATTCAGTGATGAAATATATTGTGAAATAAAGAATTTTAGATCGTCACCAGTTTTAAAGCACCCATGCTGAAAAGGCCTCAGATTCACCAAAGAGTAGATAGTAGAGGTTTCTGAAGCCTACCGCAATCTTTCCATTAGCTTCAGTTAGATTTGAATAAGCTTCAGAGGCAGGCCACCAGAAATACATTATATTCCTCTAATCAGATAAACTCTGATACACAAAGCACTGGGTAGGAATATTTCAGATTTCGCTATGCTCTTGGTTCCACAGAGATCTATCCAAATTGGAAAGGGAGACGTTTAAGTAAACAATAAAGATCCTATATTATGGGGAGGCTAGATTAAATTATTTTGTTGAGTTCACAGAGAGGGAGAGGATTAAAACCCTCTGAAAGAGTAAGGCTGAGGGTTGGGTGAAAGAGATAGAAATTAAGAAAAATAAATAAAAATCATAAGGAAGGGAAAGAACAATTTATTTAAAAAGTAAAGAAGAAATTAATAGGAATTAGCTATGAGTAAAGAAGAGTTAGAAATTTGATTTTTTTTTTTTCCTGATGATGAAAAAACTAATGTTCTGGAACAGCAGAGAAGAACAATGAGAAAAATCAGGTAATTTAAGGATGGACCCTGTGTTCAACACTACAGGAAACTGTTGCCCATGAAAAAAGGCAGTTGAACATGATAACCCAGAACATGTTTTCTTGTGTGTTTGCACTAGTTAAGAAACTGGTTAAGAACACAGTGTTAATCGACATTAATCCATCATTGTCCTGACTATTATATGATTAGCACACTCACAGGCATGATTTTAGCCTGAACCCAGCAACACTTTCCTGGACAGGGGTACTGTTTGTTAATAAACTGTTCTCAGCTGGCAGTATGGGTAGACCATCTTGCCGAGGGGAGGGAGAGAAAGAAAACATAGTCATGGGCAAATTCCCAGTGCCATTTGTCAGCAGTGCCAGGGAATGGCCCCAGAATGCTTTGGAAATAAGAAAGTATCCTTTTAGTTTTGTATTCCTAGTAACTTTACTAGGCATTGTGCCTAAACCAGAGATCTTTAAATATGGGACTAGATTTGGAGGCTGGATACAGCCACCTTACCATCATGGTATTGCAAAGGGTTTTCCAACCCACCAGTAGCAGTGACCAGTTTATGATGCTAAGCAAGTCTACACAGTAATGTGTTTGCAATTATTTACAGAAGTGACTTTTTTTCTTTATTTTCTTATAAAATCCCTAAATCAGACATTACATTCCTCCCAGGGATCTTGTCAGAGAGACTGGAGGTTGTGTATTTTGTTCTTAATCCTCTGAGTCCTAGATGCAGGTTATCTAACATAAATTAGAGCATTTTTGGTCCTCTTCCAGGTTGCATTTAAATAAAATGGTAAATCTTTTATTCAGGACAACTCTTGTTAGCCCCTAAATTTACACACACAAACTCTCCAGATGGCCTTCAGTGTACATAGTAATAAACAGAAGAGTTTACTGCAGTGTAATTCCAATTAGCTGTTTTACAAGTATGGTGTCTACCTTTTATGGACAAATAAATCTTTTCATGTAATTAGTTTGGGGATGTGATTTTGTTTTGGTTTATTTATTTTTGGGTTTTTCTTTTTCCTCCACTGAGAAAAACTTTCAGCTGATGCAATTTTATCCTGGGGAATAAAGAGTGAGTTCATTGATAATACTTCTTTTGCATAGTTTTCAGTATACTCTATTTTACAACTTGGGTTCAAAATACTGTTTCTCATACACTAGAGTAATTTTAAACTGTTTCATCAAATATCAGATAGCTATAAGAGGAAACAAGTTCAACTGAATATTAATAGAAATTGGAGCATAAGTTACTTGGTACTTATTCAAAAAACTGTTGTGTTAATGCTTCAAATGGGGATATCCTTTATAAGCTTGTGATTTGGCAATGGGTTATCAGGATTTTATTTTTAAATAAAATCTTTGGTTTCAAAATTTTTTGAGTGAAAGTTGATACATTGTATCAGGAGACTGATGGGAAACCAAATTAAGTGTCTTTGGTTGCTCTCCTTAACTTTTTCTATGTTAAAAGTTAGAAAGCTAAGCTACAGGGTACCTTCTAATTTATTACAGCTACCTGAAGGACAAATTGCTTCCTTATATTCTTATTTAATTCCATATTACCTTATGCCCTGGTTTCAGCTAGTCTAGAGTTAATTTACTTCCTAGTAGCTGGTATATTGCCGTGATATGGATTTAAGATGGGAATAAAGTTGATAACACACTGAAGTTGTAGTTGCAGTTGAGCAATGCTTACACTAAGTCAAGGACTTTAAAGTTTCTTGTACTGCCTTTCCAGCAAGTAGGCTGGGGGTGGACAAGAAGCTGGAGGGGACAGAGCCAGGACAGCTGACTCAAATTGATCAAAGGGATATTCCATGCCATATGACATCACGCTGAACAATAAAACTGGGGAGAGGTGGCTAGGGGGAGGCAGCCACTGCTTGGGACTAGCTGGGCATCAGTCAGCAGGTGGTGAGCAACTGCATTGTGCATCACTTGTTTTGCATATTACTTTATCATTAGGGAAATTATCATTCCTTTTCTGTCCTATTAAACTGCCTTTATTTCAACCCACAAGTTTTACCTTTTTTCCAATTCTCTCCCCCATCCCACCTTGAGGGGAAGGAGTGAACTGTTATTTGGTGTTGAGCTCCCAGCCAGGTTAAACCATAACAAATCCATACCTTAAATAAATCAGGTCTGATTCCTGAATCAGAACAAAATGAGACAATGTGACTGACGTAGTGAGTCTAAATAAAATCAAAATTACAGCTCCCAAGTAGTTGATTCTGCAAAAATAGTGGCGTCTGCTCTTTAGTCTTTTGAATGATCTGCAGTGCACCTGAATGGCCACTGGCATGAAGCAGAACTACAGAAAGGACATTTTCCAAACTCGGCTGCATTCATCCATATTCATAAAATCTACTTTGCAAAGACTTACTGGTCTTTCTACAAGGCCACTTAGCAGCCTGTTTAAAATCATCACTAAGCTGGGTACCTGAAACACCCTTATCTGTGAAGAGATTTCATACAGAGTGGCAATCCTGCATTACTAGCCATTCTGACTCAGCATGTCAAAGAGTCTCTGTAGCTGGGTTCTCATCTTTTCAAAGATCATCTCTCCACCTGCCACAGATGGTTTGAGACAAAGTCTTTATTTTTATTCACCAGCGATGTGGTACTTAGTGTACCACATCCATAGTCCACTGCTGAAATTCTTGTGCACAGCCACCAAGTAATTAGCAGGGATTTGAGAATTGCATTCTGGATAACAGCATCTCCTCCTACCAGTTCATAGGATTGCTGGTTTAACCCTGTGACTGCTCTAAGCCTCTGAAGGTGCTGCTTCCCAACCTGCTGAGCAATACAATTAATTGTAATTCCATTACACCTTTTGAGCTGAGACAATTTACTTTTTCCAAAAGCCCAGGTAGCAAGATCCTTTATCTTTCCCTGCATTCTGTCCCAAGCATGAGTAGCATGTCTTCATCTCAATATATTCATTTTCATACTCTCTGCATAGTGAGTTCTCCTTAAGAATGATGTCTTGTATATACTGTGCAGTTTCTGCTCTGCATTTTTAGTTCTTATTCTACATTTGTAGTGAGACCTTCAGTAGTCGTATTTTGGAATGGGCTATTCTGGAAGTGTGTGACACTGACTAGAATCAGCACAGCCCTTTTCTCTTTCCTGATACTCTTTTTGTAACAATCAACTTGTGACACCATCTTTACTCTAGTGCTTCCAGCAATACATGCTGTCACCACTCATTTTTGAGTTTCTGGCTACACATTATAGTCAGTGTCTATAGTAAATGGGACATTCCTTAAAACTACTGTTCATTTTACAGCCCTAACACCTTGCTTACAAGCTAAAACTGCAAGTCCAATAATTGAATCTGGGTGGGATCTTAAGTTGCTGCATCATGTCACTTTACACAGAAGACTAAAGAAACCTGAGTACAAATCACAGATTTTATGGAAATTATTTTGCTTGTCTTACAACAGGTGTTCACCTACTACTGTATTTCACAGGTCACAAGCTCATTCATATCTGAGGTGAAATCTTCAATAATAAAATGAATGAAATTCCTGCAATGATGCACAGAATCATAAACCCAGGTTTCCTTATGTTTGAGAATTATCTGAATTAAACCCTAGTAATGATGAATAAGCCTTATACTGCAGTTTTCAGAAATATCAACTGAAGTGAAGCTGAACTGACTATAAGAACTTCAGATCATACTAGAAGTTTGAATTTCCTGAATGCACAGAACCAATATGAGCAGTGGTTTGTTCTCTATTTTTGGTCCTTAGGCATAATTTTTTAATTAATAATGTATTTGTTTTTTTGCAGTGGTTGACCTTGTTCTTTCTTTTTTATTGCTCACTGTGTTCCCCCATATTGCCAAAACAGAAGACCAAACAGAGTTGGTATGACGGTCCTATTGTGGTTACAGACTGATTTTCACAGAATGAATCTGATGTGATGTTATTAAATCAGTTAATTAAGCTGTGTATGAAAGACTCCTAAATACCAGCATGGAAAAGCCCAGTATAAGAGTGAATCAGTCTCAAGTTATAATCATCCTTATCTAGACAGACAAAGCAAGCAATATGCTCTTCATTACCTCTATTTTTCACCTATGTTCATCCATCCATGTCCATGATACTAGGCTTCTCAAGGGCATACTCTTCCACTTCCACAGACCTGAATATAGTCATGGTATCCCATGCCCAAATGGGGATTTGCAAGTTAGACATTCATGTGTCTCAATTATCTCATAGGTTTAATTAGGGAACGTGCCATAGAAATCCAAAGAGTTACAGGATTGATCCCCCAAAAAACAGTGACCATTTCCTCTTTTGCTGAGGCAGGTAGTTAGAGATGATGCTCACCTTTCATGTAACAGCTCAATGTTTAAAGCACTTGACCAGAAGAGAGGAAGCTTGCTTTCTGGGCTCTCTACAGGCCAAGGGAGACTGGATTTACGCTTCTCAAAAAATCACCTTAAACCCAAGCTAGATTTGAAAAAAATGTTTAGAGGATTTCATCACGCCTCCTTTATCCAGTCTGATGTATATCCTGGGAAGCAGGTTACACTGGGATGGGGAGACAACATGAAGGACTCGGTGAAAAGGGTGTTTGAATGGCATACAAAGAGATATTGGCTGGATTTCTGGCTTTCCTGGCAGGACTGAAGTTGTAGTTTGCATGAAATAGTCATTATACAAAAGATGAAAGTAGGGACCAGCCATTTTCTTTCTTTATAGTGAGTGATCCTTCATAAAGTTCCTTTCTGGATCTACTTCTAGTTACATAAAATAAGACAAGAGCAAAACTAACTTAGACAGAAATGTGGAAAATAAAGATATTTCTGAATTGGTCTCATAGAAGGCTGGAGTCCAACTGTTCAGTACTGTAGAAAGCTACTAGTTATTTCATGCCTTAGAGGCCACAGTCATAAACTGACACTTCACTGTACCCTACAACAAAACACAAACCAATAAGACTGACTGCATTTAAGAGGCAGAAGAGAAAATTGTCTGTCACAAAGTTCATAGAATTTCAAATTTTTGACAAAATGAGACGAGATCTACTGCCTTACATCTATCTCAATGGAAGTGAGGTCTGCATACTTCAGTGTAGATCTCTTTTGACCTTTTTTTAGATTAAAAACAAAAAGTAAATGTCCTTCTGCTAAGATTTTCATTTAAGTTCTCAAAACACATTGCTGTATACAGGAGATATATTATTTGGGTTCACAGATTCAGAGAATGGTAGGTGTTGGAAGGGACCTCTAGAGATCATCTAGTCCAAACCTCCTGACAGAGCAGGATCACCTAGAGTAGATCACACAGGAACAAGTCCAGGTGGCTTTTGAAAGTCTCCAGAGAAGGAGACTCCACCACCTCTCTGGGCAGCCTGTTCCAGTGCTCTGTCATCTCACGGTGAAGAAGTGTTTCCTCATGTTCAGGTTGAACCTTCTGTTTTTCAGTTTATGGCCAGTTTACACTTGCCCCTAGCCCTGTCACTGGAC